>NC_066578.1:3072848-3210348 GCF_024679095.1 Eriocheir sinensis | reverse complement strand
TGGGTGTGGGGAAGGGGTTTGTGGGTGGTTGTCAATAGATGTGGCTGTGGGGGCGTGTAGGTGGGTGTCAGTGGGTGTGGGTGGGTGTGGGAAGGAGGCGTGTAGGTGGGTGTCAGTGGGTGTGGGTGGGTGTGGGGGCGTGTAGGTGAGTGGGTGTGGGTGAGTGTGGGAAGGAGGCGTTTTTCGGTGAGTGGGTTCTGTTGATTTAGCATAATGGTCCTCTCTTTTGTCTTCCCCCTCCATGTGTTCTGATCTCCTTCCTTATTCTTTCGTGTGTCTAAGTCCGTGTTTCTGTCTTCATAAATATTCCTAACAGTAAATTAGACATTTCACGAGAAAAAGAAAAGGCTGTAAGTCACCGTTCTCCCAGAAAGAACGCAGGAAGATTTCAACACGATTATTAACTTGGGTTTGGTCCGTTCTTGAAAGCTGTTCCTGAGTTTACCAGTGAGAAATGCAAGTCAAGGATGGATACTGGTTAATCCTTGGAATAGGAAGTTGGCTAGCACAGAGATGAACAGGGGTAGAAACTCGCGTGCAGCGGGGCCGCGGGGTGAGGTGGAGGCATTCAGTTAGCAAGTTGAGAAGAGCGGTCAGCGTGAAAGTGTCGATAAAAGGCGGCAAGGGAAGGAACACTGCGGCGGAATTTAAGGAATGGAAGACAATTAGGATGAAGAGGGAAACGGATGATAAAATAAGGTCTGAAAAGTTGTTACAGTTGGATTTTTGAGGCACTGAAGGACACTAAACTTCCTTCTGCTCCAGTCATTTATGTAACCGAAGAGGCGATGCTTCCGGCATTTTGCTTCCTGAGGATGTACTTTTCCGATTTCCCGTAGAATGATTACTGCTTCCAGGAAAGAGACCCCTCTGTGTGTGTCCAGCGCATCACAGAGGTGATTGTCTCTGGAATGGAGGCATACATTCCACGTACTTTCTCTGCTCCCCATGCTAAAAAGCCTTGGTTTCATTACGCTTGTTCTCGTGCTATCAAAGCTAGGGAGGCAGCTCACAAAAGGTACCAGAACCTTCGAACTAATGCTAACCTTGATTTTTACATTTCCGCCCGGAGTCATGCCAAATCTATTCTTCGACTTACCAAAAGCTCTTTCATCCATAGTAAATGTCAACACCTTGCTTTTTCTAATTCTTCCAGAGACTTCTGTCCCCTAGCCAAAAATATCTCCTCCAATGGACCGCATTGGCTATACAGGCAGCGCCACACGTGGCCACTCAGTGAACTGTCAAAGCAGTACTTTCCATAGAACTCAAGTTATGTATTAGAGTGCGTCCGAGGCTGCCTCCAGGATACAAGGCCTTGGTGCCGCCACCGCTCCAAGCCAACGACGGCACACACTTTACTCCTACCCGATTTCAAGACTCTACTATTTGACATGGAGAAAAACTGAAATCGGGTAGGAGTGAAGTGTGTGCAATCATCGGCTTGGGGCGACGGCGGCATCATGGCCGTGTATCCCTGAGACAGCCTCAGAGCACTCTAGTCTATAAATTTAATTCTATGGAAAACTCAGCTTGGAGTTGAGTGGCCACATGTGGCGCTGCCTGTATAGCCAATACGGTCCATTTCACTTCATCTTTTCCTCCTCTCCTTAACCCTGACGGCAGCACCGCCGTCTCATCTCAGCCACGTCCTTCCATCCCGCCCGTGTAAATAGATACCATACACCGCAACAGACTCGTAACATTGAACCCTCCAGCACCTCTATTACCAAGCTTCAAGATAACCTAAGAGTCCTTAGTTTCAATGCGCGTAGCCTAAGAAACAAGTTTGATGAACTGCGATGTCTTGCTTTGACAGAAAACTTTGACGTAATTGCTATAACCGAAACATTTATTGACACCACTAATACTGATTTAAGTTCCGAATACAACATAGATGGCTACAGATTCTTCAACAATGATCGTGTAAACCGTAGAGGGGGTGGTGTCGCCCTTTTTGTCAAAAGCTACTTGCAACCCACTGACAAAACACCAAGAAACAGTAAAGTTGAACATTTGTGCGTGCGAGTAAACATTGCAAAAGTCAATTTAAATATATCTGTCACTTACAGGCCTCCGGGGCAATCACTTGATGGCGATCTTGAAATGTACAGCGTCTTAAGGCAGTCACTTAATAACAGCGACTCACTGATACTAGGAGACTTTAACCTCCCCCATATCGACTGGGCGACACTGTCGGGTACAGAAGGTGAGTCCCATAGAATGATCGAATTTCTAGAGGAAAATTATCTAAGCCAAATGGTTTCTGAACCAACTCGACAAAATAACATACTTGACCTTGTTATAGCGACCCAAGATAACCTAGTCAGTAATGTCACGGTAGGAGAACACCTCGGTTCCTGCGATCATAAACTAGTGCGCGTTGACATTAGAGCTCAAACATCGGTGACTGAAAATAAAGTTAAGGTGCCCAATTTCAAAAGAGCCAACTTCGTAGAAATCCGACGAAAACTAATAGATATGCAACTATCAGATGACGGCAATGCAGAGGACGCCTGGCTAAACTTTAAAATCACTTACTCACTCAGCAGGACACATTTGTACCCTTGTGCGAGAAGCGAATTAACACTAATAAAGTCCACCGTGGTTTAATAGCGAAATTAAACACTCAGTCAAGGAGAGAAAATTGTCTTACAGGTTAAAGAAAGACCAAAGCACGCCCGAAAACATTAGACTTTACAATGATGCAAGGCGACGAGTAAAAGATTAGTGCATCAGGCAAAGCGTAGATATGAAGAAAATATTGCAGCCAACTGTAAAAATAATCCGAAATCCTTCTTCAGTTACATAAACAACAGAAAGGCGATCAGAAGTGGAATTGGACCTTTAACAAACAGCGACGGTGCACTAGTGACTGACAGCCAACACGTTGCAAACCTATTAAATAATTACTTTTCCTCGGTGTTTAATAATAACAGTCCTCCCACCACCACCACCAACACCAGTACTAATGTAAATCCCGAGCATGCATTGTCTAACTTTGAAATAAAACCCGATGAAGTCCTTAAAGCCCTCAAATCACTTAAAACAAATAAAAGTCCTGGACCTGATAAAGTATATCCAACTCTGCTGAAAGAAACAAAGAGCGAAATACTCTCCTCCCTCACAACCGTATTCAATATGTTCTTGCGACAAGGCATTGTCCCTTCAGATTGGAAAAAGGCTAACGTGACACCGATTTTTAAGAAAGGAGACAAAAAGTACCAGGTAATTACAGGCCCATTAGTCTAACTTCGGTTGTAGGTAAGCTACTTGAGGGCATAATTAGAGACAAAATTGTGAGTTACCTTGAAAGCCACTCATTAATTGGGGACTCACAACATGGCTTCCGAAACAAAAGATCCTGCCTATCAAATCTATTAACCTGTTATAACGACCTCTTCACTGTTTATGACGTAACCAAATCACTGGACGTAGACTGTCTTGATTTCAGAAAGCGTTTGATAAAGTCCGCATCATAAATTACTTTACAAATTAAAGCAAATAGGTATTGACGGTCAGGTAAACCAATGGATCGCGAATTGGTTGAGCAACAGACAACAAAGAGTAGTGATTGACGGATTTAACTCAGAGTGGGCGCCGGTCACTAGTGGCGTCCCTCAGGGCTCGGTCCTTGGCCCAGTGCTCTTCATTATTTACATCAACGACGTGGATGTTGGACTCAATAACCGCATTAGTAAATTTGCAGACGACACAAAGATTGGTAACTCGGTTCTCACTGACGAAGACAGGCAAAGCCTCCAAGAGGATTTGCACAAAATTTCAGCTTGGTCGGATAGATGGGAGATGCCCTTTAACGTAGACAAGTGCCAGGTCCTTCAAGTTGGAACGAGGAATAAGAAGTTTGATTACGAAATGCGCGGCGTTAAACTCAAAAGCGTTCAATGCGTCAAGGACTTGGGGGTCAAAATCGCGTCAAACCTCAAATTCTCACAGCAATAAGAACATAAGAACATAAGAACGCAGGAGTCTGCAAGAGGCCGGTAGGCCTGTACGAGGCAGCTCCTTTGACCCTAAGCTCCCGTGTATCTAACCCCACCTAATATCGCTGTCCATGAATTTATCTAGTCTATTTTTGAATGTGACAATTGTATTGGCACTCACCACATGACTGCTAAGCCTATTCCACTCATCCACCACCCTATTAGTAAACCAATTTTTGCCTATGTCCCTGTTGAATCTGAATTTATCCAGTTTAAACCCGTTACTTCGTGTCCTACCCGGTTCTCTTACCAACAAAACCTTATGAATGTCTCCCTTATTAAAGCCCTTCATCCATTTATAAACCTCGATCATGTCTCCACGCACCCTTCGCCTTTCTAGAGAATGCAAGTTTAACTGTTTGAGTCTTTCCTCGTATGGCAAGTTTCTCAACCCCTGAATCATCTTAGTCATCCTCCTCTGCACCGATTCTAACATTTTGATATCCATTCTATAGTAGGGTGACCAGAACTGAACCGCATAGTCAAGATGAGGTCTAACTAATGCTAAATATAGTTTGAGGAAGACTTCAGGGGCTTCTGTTGCTTACGCTCATGAAATAAATCCCAGTACCCTATTAGCTCGATTTCTAGCTTGAATGCATTGTGCCCTTGGACGGAGATCAGAGCTCACTAAGACCCTAAATCCCTCTCCAGACCTACTTATGAGAGTGTCATTTAAGCAATAGTTATGTGAGGGGTTGTTCCTACCTACACTCAGAATACTGCACTTCCCTACATTGAACTCCATCTGCCATTTATCCGCCCAGTCATATAATCTGTTGAGTTCACCTTGGAGAATACTAGCGTCCTGATCCGACTCAATTACTCTACCGATCTTGGTATCATCTGCAAATTTACTAACATCACTACTAATTCCTGTGTCTAAGTCATTGATATAAATAATAAACAAAAGTGGACCTAATACCGAACCTTGTGGGACCCCTCGTAACACATCCCAGTCAGATCTTTTACCATTGATTTGCACTCTTTGCTTCCTATTGCTAAGCCACGCCTTGACCCAGTTCAAAACTTTACCCTCTACTCCGTGAGCCTGTAATTTAAGCAACAGTCGTTGGTGAGGAACTTTGTCAAACGCTTTACTAAAATCAAGATAGATTACATCATAATTTTCATCTCTGTCAACCGCCTCAAATACTTTATTGTAGAAGGACAAGAGATTGGTGAGGCATGACCTACCTTTGTGAACCCATGCTGCGAGTCGTGAATTAAGCTATGTTTCTCTAAATGCTCCTGAATGTTCCTGGCTATTATGGACTCCAGCATCTTCCTATAACCGATGTTAAGCTAATTGGGCGATAGTTTGAAGCAACTGACCTGTCCCCTTTTAAAATCGGCGTCACATTAGCTACTTTCCATAGGCTCGGCACATAGGTATTTACCGACATCTTAAAGATGTCGGTTAGTGGGTCACTGATTATATCACCTAGCTCCTTTAATACCCTCGGAAATATCCCGTCAGGACCTGGCGACTTGTTCTTCTTAAGCTTATCTATCTCATCCTGAACTACTTGCCTGGTAATGATTATATCCCTCAATTTATCGCCATCCCCGCCCTCGTACACCTGAACTCTTTCCGGTATAGTCGTTCGATCCTCCTGTGTGAATACTGAAAGGAAGTAGTCGTTCAACAATGTGCTCATATTTTCGTAATTTTCTACTAGCTCCCCTGTGTTTGATTTCAGCGGTCCAATTTTCTCCCGTGTTTTTGTTCTATACATCTGAAAGAAGCCCTTAGGATTACTTTTCGCCTCATTTGCTACTTTGATCTCATAGTTCTTTTTTGCTATCCTGGTGTTTTTCTTAACTAATCTAGATAGTTCGACGTACCGGCCCCTGAGATGTGTTTCCCCAATGCATCGATGCAGCAAATAAAGCGAACAGAATGTTGGGCTTCATTAAAAGAAACTTTTTATTTAAGAATAAAGATGTAATACTCCTGCTCTACAACAGTTTAGTCAGACCCCACTTGGAATATGCGGTACAGTTTTGGTCTCCCCACCATGCAAAGGATATTGCTAAATTAGAAGGTGTTCAGCGTCGGGCAACGAAAATTATCCCTTCCTTGCGCAACAAATCCTACGAAGAAAGGCTTTCTACCCTTAACATGTTCTCTCTTGAGAAACGTCGCCTCCGAGGAAAACTGATCGAATGTTTTAAAATACTTAATGGTTTCACGAATGTAGACAGATCAACATTGTTTATGATCGATGACACTTTGCGCACGAGGAACAATGGCGTAAAACTCAGATGTAGACAAGTAAATTCAGACTGCACCAAATTTTTCTTCACCAACGTTGTAGTGCGAGAATGGAATAAGCTCCCATCATCAGTGGTCCAGTGTAACACGATTGACTCCTTCAAAAATAAGCTCGACCGTCACTTCCTTCAACTTAATATCAACTAGAGTAGAAATGCAACGTTTTAGAGTCTTCTGATTAATGTAAAATCACTTAGGTTTAAGGACAGACCACCAAGTCTGGACCATGGGGTCTGTGTGGTCTGATTTTCTATGTAAATCTATGTAAATCTAAGGCTGAACTTTTCTTTCAAACTTTCTGTAAGAACTCCACTCTGGACGATTCTGGGCATATTCCTCCTGCTCATCCCCCCTCTGACTCCTTTATGCCTGTTATTAAGATTCTTAAGAATGATGTTTTGTATGCCCTCTCTGGCCTCAACTCTCAGAAGGCTTATGGACCCGATGGAGTGCCTCCTATTGTCCTTAAGGTATTCCGCTGCCTCCAGGCTTGAGCTGTGTTGTTTCTGTTGTGTTGGTCATTGACAACGTGGAATAATGCAGAGTAAAATCACCGGCGTATGAAGCAAAGAACAGTTTGTTTTGGAAAGATCATTAATGTATAACAGAAAGGGATTGGGATATAGAACAAAGCCCTGTCGAGTACTATTGTTTTTAAACTTAGGAATGATAATATTTTGTTGATGACAGTTTTGGCTAGACATAAGAAGTCTCGGGAAGAATTTTGATTCAATAATAGAATTTGACATTTGATGACAGATATTTTTTTAGTCTAAAAATAGATTAAGCTCTGTTACGGGGGACGATATAATGCATGAGTGTCAGGGCAGGAAGACTCCTGTTGTAGGTTGCGTCTGTCCTTGATAGCACGAGAAAAAGTATGACTGAACCAAGTCTTTTGGCATGTCAATGAGAAGAGAAAGCCCGTGGAATGTGCTCCTCCATCCCGGAGACAATTGCCTCCCTAACACGCTCAGCACACACCTGGAAGCAGTAATTACTTCACGGAAACCAGAAAAGCACATTCTCTGATCCTCACAACGAGCTGAAGCGTAATGGTAAAAGCACAGCTTCCCCAGTGGGTCCAGAGGCTGCACGGGAGCAACAGGACAGAATGCTGGCCCGCGTTCATTCGGCCCCGGTGGTTGTATTTTCCACAAACAGACGCAAACGTGAAAACCTACGTTCAATGGGTGATATATATTTTTCCCGAGCAGCAGTACTGGGTTGGACATTCGGCTCCAAATGATAAGTTTTCCAAAATAAGAAAAGATAACCGAGTGCACCGGGGCTGTCATAGTGGCCTGTCTCCTAGACCTCCGGGGGGCCAGGGGGCTTCGTGGTGCAGTGGTTAGCACACTCGGCTCACAACCGAGAGACCCCGGGTTCGATTCTCGGGCGGAGTGGAAAAATTTGGGCGGCTTTTCCAATACCCTACGCCCCTGTCCACCCAGCAGTGAATGGGTACCAGGTATTAATCGGGGGTTGTGTCCTGTCTCCTGGGATCTGTTCCTTTCTCCTATAATTCCTTCCCCTTCTGTCTCTCTCCGGCATATGACCACAGATGTTGCGCCGACTAAACGAAACTTTCCAACTTTTCCGGGTGGCCGCGCGTGGCGCTGCGCGTAGACCCAGTGCCGTCTGTTGAGTAAAATTAACGAAGATTTAAGATCCTGGACAAGATAGAAAGTAAAATCATTGCTTACCGAGATGCAACATTCAACTCTGGACTGAAATTTAAGAAAGAGAAAATGGAAGGGAACAGGATAAAAATTACCGTCAATATCCCAGAAACTCTCATTCCCTGTGTTTGGGTTAGGAAGAGATTAAATTTAGGAGAGACACTGTTTAAAAGTATGGAAGCTCGACCAACTGTTGCAGGAGTTAATAGATAAAAGTTTGAAGGAGTAATCATGACATTTATATCGGTAGGAAGCAGTTACTGTTTTATACTTCCAAAATTAGTAGTCTTAATAAATTTTGAGGAGAGAGAGAGAGAGAGAGAGAGAGAGAGAGAGAGAGAGAGAGAGAGAGAGACAGACAGACAGACAGACAGACAGACAGACAGACAGACAGACAGACAGACAGACAGACAGACAGACAGACAGACAGACAGACAGACAGACAGACAGACAGACAGACAGACAGACAGACAGACAGACAGACAGACAGACAGACAGACAGACAGACAGACAGACAGACAGACAGACAGACAGACAGACAGACAGACAGACAGACAGACAGACAGACAGACAGACAGACAGACAGACAGACAGACAGACAGACAGACAGACAGACAGACAGACAGACACAGACAGAGCGACAGACACAGACAGAGCGACAGACACAGACAGAGCGACAGACACAGACAGAGCGACAGACACAGACAGAGCGACAGACACAGACACAGACAGAGCGACAGACACAGACACAGACAGAGCGACAGACACAGACACAGACAGAGCGACAGACACAGACACAGACACAGACAGAGCGACAGACACAGACACAGACAGAGCGACAGACACAGACACAGACACAGACACAGACAGAGCGACAGACACAGACACAGACACAGACACAGACAGAGCGACAGACACAGACACAGACAGAGCGACAGACACAGACACAGACACAGACACAGACACAGACAGAGCGACAGACACAGACACAGACAGAGCGACAGACACAGACACAGACAGAGCGACAGACACAAACAGAGAGACAGACAGAGAGACAGACAGACAGAGAGACAGACAGACAGAGACACAGACACAGACACAGACACAGACACAGACACAGAGAGAGAGAGAGAGAGAGAGAGAGAGAGAGAGAGAGAGAGAGAGAGAGAGAGAGAGAGAGAGAGAGAGAGAGAGAGAGAGAGAGAGAGAGAGAGAGAGAGAGAGAGAGAGAACCACACTGACATTGGTTAATTCAAAAATACATAGAGGCAATAGGAAGAGGAAAAAATGGAATGAGGAGAGGTTGAGGAAAAAAAATAAAGAGAAAATTGAGATTGAGGGCCTTCGCTTTGCCGCCTGGGACTGAGGAAGACTTGGCACGGTAACCCGGAAGTGGAAAAGAAGCTTAAGACGGAAGACGGAGAAGTAAAAACGAGGAAGGAAGGAAATTAAGTGATTGAGGACTGAATGAGAGGCAGGCAAAAGGTAGGAGAGAGAGAGAGAGAGAGAGAGAGAGAGAGAGAGAGAGAGAGAGAGAGAGAGAGAGAGAGAGAGAGAGAGAGAGAGAGAGAGAGAGAGAGAGAGAGAGAATTACACAGTTACCAGACAAAAAGCAAAAGTAAACAAACCTTGACAAACAACATAGGAAGACAAACTCGGAAGGTAAACAAACAAACAAACAAACAAGGAAGACAGACACAAACTAGAAAGAAACACACCTCCGTACAGATAGTTAACAGACAGACAGACAGGCACAGAGATAGATACAGACGGTACTCGTTTCTGCCTCCTCTCTCTCTTCCTCGCTGCGGTAAATATCTCAATGAGGGAATCCGTCTTAGAGTTCTTTGACCGTCCTCTGTTTGTCTTTGTCTGTCTGTAATGAAATTCGGCGGCCGGAATTGATAATGAAGGCGTTGAAAGAGGGGGGGAGGGAGAGAGAGGGAGGGAGATTAAACGAAGGAGAAGATAGGAAGGTAGAGGAGGAGGAAGATGAGGAAGTGGATGAAAAGGAGGAGGAGGAAGAAGACGAGGAAGAGGAGGAGGAGGAGGAAGAAGACGAGGAAGTGGACGAAGAGGAGGAGGAGGAAGAAGACGAGGAAGAGGAGGAGAAGGAAGAGGGCGCGAAAGAGAAAGATGAAGAGGGACAGAAGATGGAAGAAGAAAAAGGAATGTAAAGAAAAAGACAGCGAAGAAAAAGATAAAAAAAATAAAAAAATAAAAAACGAAGGTAAAGAAAAAAATCAGAATTGGATACGAAGAAAAAAGACAAAAAATAGTTAAATAGAAAAATAAATAGAAATAGAAATAGAAAAACGAAGAAGAAAAATAAAGAGAAATGGAAAGAAATAGGAAAACGAAGAGGAAAAATAAAGAGAAATAGAAAGAAATAGGAAAACGATGAAGAAAAATAGAAAGAAGTAGAAAAAGAAAGAAGAAAAATAGGAAGAAATAGGAAAACGATGAAGAAAAATAAAGAGAAATAGAAAGAAGTAGAAAAAGAAAGAAGAAAAATAGGAAGAAATAGGAAAACGAAGAAGAAAAATAAAGAGAAATAGGAAAACGAAGAGGAAAAATAAAGAGAAATCGAAAGAAATAGGAAAACGAAGAAGAAAAATAGGAAGAAATAGGAAAACGAAGAGGAAAAATAAAGAGAAATCGAAAGAAATAGGAAAACGAAGAAGAAAAATAGGAAGAAATAGGAAAACGAAGAAGAAAAATAGAGAAATAGAAAGAAGTAGAAAAAGAAAGAAGAAAAATAGGAAGAAATAGGAAAAAGAAGAAAAATAGGAAGAAATAGGAAAACGAAGAAGAAAAATAGAAAGAAATAGGAAAACGAAGAAGAAAAATAGAAAGAAATAGGAAAACGAAGAAGAAAAATAGGAAGAAATAGGAAAACGAAGAAGAAAAATAGAAAGAAATAGGAAAACGAAGAAGAAAAATAGAAAGAAATAGGAAAACGAAGAAGAAAAATAGGAAGAAATAGGAAAACGAAGAAGAAAAATAGAGAAATAGAAAGAAGTAGAAAAAGAAAGAAGAAAAATAGGAAGAAATAGGAAAAAGAAGAAAAATAGGAAGAAATAGGAAAACGAAGAAGAAAAATAGAAAGAAATAGGAAAACGAAGAAGAAAAATAGAGAAATAGAAAGAAGTAGAAAAAGAAAGAAGAAAAATAGGAAGAAATAGGAAAACAAAGAAGAAAAATAGGAAGAAATAGGAAAACGAAGAAGAAAAATAGGAAGAAATAGGAAAACGAAGAAGAAAAATAGAAAGAAATAGGAAAACGAAGAAGAAAAATAAAGAGAAATAGGAAAACGAAGAAGAAAAATAGAAAGAAATAGGAAAACAAAGAAGAAAAATAGAAAGAAATAGGAAAACGAAGAAGAAAAATAGAAAGAAATAGGAAAACGAAGAAGAAAAATTGAAAGAAATAGGAAAACGAAGAAGAAAAATAAAGAGAAATAGGAAAACGAAGAAGAAAAATAAAGAGAAATAGGAAAACGAAGAAGAAAAATAAAGAGAAATAGGAAAACGAAGAGGAAAAATAAAGAGAAATCGAAAGAAATAGGAAAACGAAGAAGAAAAATAGAAGGAAATAGGAAAACAAAGAAGTAGAAAAAGAAAAAAGAAAAAAGAAACAGAGTAAAAGGATGAGATGAAGGTCAGGCAATGCAGTGAACCAAGCGAATAGCGACCACCTCTTCCTTCCCGCCCCGGCCAATTACACCCATTACTCGCGCCTACGTGCTAATGGGCCGATAATTAACCGCCCACTTCCTGAGGCCCAGCGGCGAGGAGGAGGATGAAACATGGGATACAGGCGGCAGAAATCTTATTGGTTCGTTACGAGGTTGCCCCCGATAGTGATTTCATTTACCCGACAATCGCTTCGTGCCCACAGAACATATCAAAGTACTTCAATGCGTATATGTTGAGTTCACTTCTGGCGATTTCGTTTGCAATTATTACCGCAAAAAGGTTGTTCCACTGGTAGATGACTCGGTTTGAGAAGGAACTCTTTTCAGTGTTTGTATTGACATGACCTAACTTTGCCTGACCTAACTTTACCGTGTAGCAGCGACGGGCCAAATTTGTGGCTTTACCGTGTACCAGCGACGGGCCAAATTTGTGGCTTTACCGTGTACCAGCGACGGGCCAAATTTGTGGCTTTACCGTGTAGCAGCGACGGGCCAAATTTGTGGCTTTACCGTGTAGCAGCGACGGGCCAAATTTGTGGCTTTACTGTGTACCAGCGACGGGCCAAATTTGTGGCTTTACCGTGGACCAGCGACGGGCCATTTTTTTCCATAATTTAAACCCCCCAAAATAGACGATGCATAAACTGATCACAAATGCGTTGATATATATTATGAAATGGTTTGTGAGTGATGATTTTTTCTCATTATTCTCGCTAAGAGGGGCCTTTAAGAAACATGATCCCCGCAGCTACCGGGCTAACTTAACCTAACATGACCTCACCTGACCTGTTCAAGAGTGAGAGCTACATATCCGCAGAGAGAAATGACGTACGCGGGTGTCGGCTAGGTCAGTAGGCCGACACCCGCACGCTGCACTCATCCACGGAGACGAATGTAAAGGCAAATAACATGAATATATGACAAGGGGAGCATTAGACCCGCCCGGCACGACCCACAGGAAGAAGAAGGAGAGAAAGGAGGAGGACGATGAAGAAGGAGGAGGAGGAGGAAAAGGATATAGTGAAGAAGAAAAAGGAGATGATGGAGATGAAAAAGAATAAAATAATAATAATAATAATAATAATAATAATAATAATAATAATAATAATAAACAAAAGAAGTAACTGAAGAAGAATTAAAAGAATAAGACGAAGAAGACGAAGATGAAGAAGAAGAAGAAAAAGAAAAGGAAGAGAAAAAGAAGAAAAAAAAGAAGAAAAAAAAGAAGAAAAAAAAAAAGAAAAAGAAGAAAAAGAAGATGGCGAACAAGACCGACTCCTGTGTCACAATAAGGCGCCGGGCGGAGACAACAAAGGGATCACCAGCGGCGGGGCGGACACACACACACACACACACACACACACACACACACACACACACACGTCATCAATAACCCTCTTGTTGCACGGGCGGAAGGGCGCCTCGAGTGTCCCTCCTCCTCCTCCTCCTCCTCTTCTCTGTCTTCGTCTTCATCCTCTTCCTCCTTTCCGTCTTCCTCCTCCTCCTCCTCCTCCGTTCGTGTTTTCTTCTTTCTCTTCATCATTTGTTGTTTTCTCTTCTTCATCTTCTTGTTATTTTTGTTGGTATTGTTGTTTTTGTGTTCTCTTTATCGCTCTCTCTTCCTCCTCCTCCTCCTCCTCCTCCTCCTCCTCCTCCTCTCTCAGCTCTACATCATGACTTGGTATGGTCTAAATGTATGTACTTCTTTACACTAAGAGGCTCTACTTAGTTATCCTTCCTCTCTGTTCCACTTCCCTGCCTCTATGTCCCTCCTTGTCTATGATCTGTATTTCTTTGTCCTCTTTCTCCGTCTCTCGCATCACTTACCCTTACGTACTTTTATATTTCTCTGCGTTTCAGGTGTTTGGGGGCAGCTGAACAGGCGGCTTATAGTGTCTGTGCTCTTTCCTCTCTCCCTGATTCGTCTCTTACAATAATAATAACCAAATCACATCCGCCTGATTCGTAGTGGTACAGATAAAATGGTCGTGACATATCTGGTTGTGTTGTCAGTGGGCACACTCAGCAATATACATGTAGACTCGTTACGTTCTAGCCCGGTAGCAGCGACGGGCCAAATTTGTGGCTTTACCGTGTAGCAGCGACGGGCCAAATTTGTGGCTTTACCGTGTAGCAGCGACGGGCCAAATTTGTGGCTTTACCGTGTAGCAGCGATGGGACAAATTTGTGCTATGATATAAACCCCAAAAAAAGATGATACATAATCTGATCACAAATGCTTTGATATATATTATGAAATGGTTTGTGTGAGGGGTGATTTTTTCTCATTTTTCTCGCTTGGAGGGACCATTAAGAAACATGATCCCCGCAGCTACCAGGCTTGTCTAACCCTCAAAGGACGCTTCTCCAGTGTTACTTATATCTAAACGTCCTGAGCACATTGCAGCTTCGTGTAACTCGCATGAAATGGTTGAACCTCGCCTTTCAGGTCTGCCGCGTCCCGAGTGAGTTATAACATCACAAATAACGGTGGGTTTCATGAAAGACGAAAGCATATGCAGCGAGGCTTTGATGATGGAAATATGAGTTCAAACATAACATAAACAGAATAATATTGTGACCCGCGGAATATGCTGGATGATACACGTGGATAAGGACAAGATGTAATGTGATAATGTAAGAGAAATCAGGTGGTTGCAAAATCGTCGTATACAAGATCGTAATGTACAAGATCGTAATGTACAAGTTCGTAATATACAAGATCGTAATATACAAGATGGTAATGTACAAGATCGTAATATACAAGATCGTAATATGTAAGATCGTAATATACAAGATCGTAATATACAAGATCGTAATATACAAGATCGTAATATATAAGATAGAAATATACAAGATCGTAATATACAAGATCGTAATATACAAGATCGTAATATTCAAGATCGTAATATACAAGATCGTAATATACAAGATCGTAATATTCAAGATCGTAATATACAAGATCGTAATATACAAGATCATATATACAAGATCGTAATATACAAGATCGTAATATACAAAATCGTAATATACAAGATCGTAATATTCAAGATCGTAATATTCAAAATCGTAATATACAAGATCGTAATATACAAGATCGCAATATACAAAATCGTAATATACAAGTCATAATATACAAGATCGTAATATACAAGATCGTAATATTCAAGATCGTAATATACAAGATCGTAATATTCAAGATCGTAATATACAAGATCGTAATATACAAGATCGTAATATACAAGATCGTAGCATACAAAACCGTTTTATGCAGAATCGTAACATACAAAATCATCAAATAAAAAATCGCAATACACGTAAAGGATTCCACATTGCAAGAATACTATGATTTAAAAGTTATTTCCATGTAGTGTTTTATTTCATCAGGCGTCAGAACTGTTTAGAAGACAATATGATAACAGGACAATAATATAACAGGAGGGGAAAACACAATATTAATGAACAATTTTTAACAATAACTGGGCGACATAATTTTACTCAACAACGCAAGACTTCATGTTTTCAGCGTGTTGTTGAAGATATTGGAAAGTTAACAGATATCTCTTAACCTTGGGACTTCTGAATTACTCTAACCAACGAGTGAATTGTCGTTTGTAACTATTAATTCATCATAGATTTCTTTTTATTTGTACTTTTTCTTATCATGACGCCTCACATTCATATAGTAGTAGTAGTAGTAGTAGTAGTAGTAGTAAGAGGAGGAGGAGGAGGAGGAGGAGGAGGAGGAGGAGGCTTGTAGTAGTAGTAGTAGTAACAGTAGTAGTAGCAGTAGTAGTAGTCGCGTCAACAGCAGTAGGTGCACCATATCTCTGGCTGCAAAGTTTATCATGCCATTTTCTGGACCACTCGTGCAAAATGTAGTGCATGATTTGGTATTCCTTTTCCTCGCGCGGCAATGCATCGGGGGAGCGGAGTGGCGGGCCAGGTGAGAGGCGGCAGGTGAGGCTCATGAGGGGTGGGAAGGGATGCAGGTGAAGGGGACAGGTGATGGGGCGTGTAGGCTGTAACATGCTTCCCCGTGTTGTCTTCGTAACCCATATAAACAAACTGGGTAATGTGGGAATGCTTCCTTTAGTTTAGTCCGTCAGTTCAGTTCAGCGTGCAGGCAAAACTGAATATGTATGGAGGGACATGAGTCATTTTAAAGCGATTTCCAGATTTTGACCTAGGAGGAGAATTATGTATACACGCACAAACAGAGAAGAAACACGATAAAATACACGGTTTGTGGCGATGGTGAGAAAGAGGATAAAAAAAAAGATATAATACGCGGTTTGTGACAATGGCGAGGAAGAGAATGATGGAAAAAAAGATGAAATACGCGGTTTGTGACAATGACGAGAAGGAGAATGATGGAAAAAAAGATGAAATACGCGGTTTGTGACAATGGCGAGGAAGAGAATGATGGAAAAAAAGATGAAATACGCGGTTTGTGACAATGGCGAGAAAGAGAATGATGGAAAAAAAAGATGAAATACGCGGTTTGTGACAATGGCGAGAAGGAGAAGGATGGAAAAAAAGATGAAATACGCGGTTTGTGACAATGGCGAGGAAGAGAAGGATAAAAAAAAAGATGAAATACGCGGTTTGTGACAATGGCGAGAAGGAGAATGATGGAACAAAAGATGAAATACGCGGTTTGTGACAATGGCGAGAAGGAGAATGATGGAACAAAAGATGAAATACGCGGTTTGTGACAATGGCGAGAAGGAGAATGATGGAACAAAAGATGAAATACGCGGTTTGTGACAATGACGAGAAGGAGAATGATGGAACAAAAGATGAAATACGCGGTTTGTGACAATGACGAGAAGGAGAATGATGGAACAAAAGATGAAATACGCGGTTCGTGACAATGACGAGAAGGAGAATGATGGAAAAAAAGATGAAATACGCGGTTTGTGACAATGGCGAGGAAGAGAATGATGGAAAAAAAGATGAAATACGCGGTTTGTGACAATGACGAGAAGGAGAATGATGGAAAAAAAGATGAAATACGCGGTTTGTGACAATGGCGAGGAAGAGAATGATGGAAAAAAAGATGAAATACGCGGTTTGTGACAATGGCGAGAAGGAGAATGATGGAACAAAAGATGAAATACGCGGTTCGTGACAATGGCGAGAAGGAGAATGATGGAACAAAAGATGAAATACGCGGTTCGTGACAATGACGAGAAGGAGAATGATGGAACAAAAGATGAAATACGCGGTTCGTGACAATGGCGAGGAAGAGGAGGATAAAAAAAAAAGATATAGGCCTAATACGCAGTTTGTGACAATGGCGAGAAGGAGAATGATGGAACAAAAAGATGAAATACGCGGTTTGTGACAAAGGCGAGAAGGAGAATGATGGAACAAAAAGATGAAATACGCGGTTTGTGACAAAGGCGAGAAGGAGAATGATGGAACAAAAAGATGAAATACGCGATTTGTGACAATGGCGAGGAAGAGAATGATGGAACAAAAGATGAAATACGCGGTTTGTGACAATGGCGAGAAGGAGAATGATGGAACAAAAGATGAAATACGCGGTTTGTGACAATGGCGAGAAGGAGAATGATGGAACAAAAGATGAAATACGCGGTTTGTGACAATGGCGAGAAGGAGAATGATGGAACAAAAGATGAAATACGCGGTTTGTGACAATGACGAGAAGGAGAATGATGGAAAAAAAGATGAAATACGCGGTTTGTGACAATGGCGAGAAGGAGAATGATGGAAAAAAAAGATGAAATACGCGGTTTGTGACAATGGCGAGAAGGAGAATGATGGAACAAAAAGATGAAATACGCGGTTTGTGACAATGGCGAGAAGGAGAATGATGGAACAAAAGATGAAATACGCGGTTTGTGACAATGACGAGAAGGAGAATGATGGAAAAAAAGATGAAATACGCGGTTTGTGACAATGGCGAGACAGAATGATGGAAAAAAAAAGATGAAATTAATAGCGAGATATAAAATGATGCGTAGACTTATACAGAAGAAAACTCACTAATAAATCATCGTTTGTGCATAAAAATTAATTATATCACAGAAATAAAAGAACACTAAAAGATTGAATTCCTGTAGACAGCGAGGCCTCCACGCGCTATCGTTTTCCTCCTCCTTGGTCAAGTTTCCTCCCCCTTCCCTTCCCCTTCCCTCCCTTCCTCTCTTCCTCTCTTCCCCTTCCCTCCCTCCCTTCCTCTTCCCTCTCTCCCTTCCTCTCTTCCTCCCTTCCCCTTCCCTCCCTTCCTCTTCCCTCTCTCCCTTCCTCGTCTCCTCCCTTCCCCTTCCCTCCCTCCCTCCCTTCCTCTTCCCCTCCCTCCCTTCCTCCCTTCCCCTTCCCTCTCTCCCTTCCTTGCCCCATTCCTACCTTCTTTGCTTCCTCTTTTCCCCTTCCCTTCCTTCCTCGTCCCCTCCCTCCCTTCCTCCCTTCCCCTTCCCTCTCTGCCCAAAAAGCTCCCAGCTTTAAATGGGCTCCCTGCACTACAAAATTATTGTAAATACATAATTGTATAAAGGGATAATAAAATGTTTCAAATGTTTTTTTCCTTCTCCTTCCCTCCTCCTTCCTCATTCCTCCTTCCTCCTTCCTCCCTTCCTTCCCTCCTCCGTTCCTCCTACCTCCCTTCCTCCCTTCCCCTTCCTTCCCTTCCTTCCTCATCCCTTCCCTCCCTTCCTCCCTTCCCCTTCCCTCCCTCCCTTCCTCCCTTCCCTCCCTTCCTTCCCTTCCTCGTCCCCTCCCTCCCTTCCTCCCTTCCTTCCTCCTCCCCTCCTCCCTTCCTCCTTCCTCCCTTCCCTCCTCCTTCCTCCTTCCTTCCCTTCCTTCCTCATCCCTTCCTCCCTCCTTCCCTCCCCTCCTCCCTTCCCTTCCTTCCCCCTTCCTTCCCTTCCTTCCCCTCCCTCTCCTCCCTTCCCCCTTCCCTCCTCCTTCCCTTCCTCTCTCCCCTTCCTTCCTCCTCCCCCCATTCCTTCCTCCTCCCCCCTTCCTCGCTTCCCTTTCTTTCTCCTCGACATTGGAAAAAAAATTCTGAGAAGCGGGAAGGGTTAAGAAAGAAAAGAGACAAAAAGGAGTCGGAAGTGGAAATGAAAAAGAAAGATTTAGAAGAAAGAGAAGGACGAGAGAAAGGAGGATTGGAAGGGGGAGAAGGAAGGAAGGAGGAGGAGGAGGAGGAGGAGGAGGAGGATTATTATGTGTATTTTCGTCACTGTCAATAAAAAAAAAACATCTAATTGTAGTCTTCATACGCTTCAAATAACTGTGTGTGTGTGTGTGTGTGTGTGTGTGTGTGTGTGTGTGTGTGTGTGTGTGTGTTAGGAGGTGGGGGGGGTGGGGGTCGGGCAGGGTTCACGCCAGCAAATAGAATCACTCTGACCCAACTTTATTTTTTGGCACTCACAACGCCCACTTGGATTTGGTGTTTCGGGACCCTGCCTGATCCTTGCCATGGTTGTGCTGTTTTTCTTTTCTTTTTACGGTAAACAGCTCAAGGGGAAAAAAAAGAAAACAATGAAAAAAAACGCAAATCACTGTTCCCATAAAAAAGTGCCCGAAAGAGAGGTCAATTTAAAGGGGAGAGAAGTCCTGAATCCTGATACTCCCCTCTTTGTTCTATACAGCGGTGAAAAGGTCCTAAGATTACAGTTGGTCTGTTTTGATACTGCAACATCGAACAAAGCTTTTACTATTCATTATTTTCCTAAAGTCCTCCTCCTTGCACTCATGTTCAAATTAGCTTTTCTTGGTCATCTCCTCAGTTATCAATCATCCGTGCTGTTTCTCCCGTCAATGGTCATCCCTTATCCGTCCTGTCTCTCCCGTCATTCCTACAATAGCTATCTACCCTCTTCATTACACTCCTCACACTCATGTTCAAATTAACTTTTCTGTGATCCCCATGGTCATCCCTTATCCGTCCTGTCTCTCCCGTCAATGGTCAGCCCCTATCCGTCCTGTCTCTCCCGTCAATGGTCATCCCCTATCCGTGCTGTTTCTCCCGTCAATGGTCATCCCCTATCCGTCCTGTCTCTCCCGTCAATGGTCATCCCCTATCCGTCCTGTCTCTCCCGTCAATGGTCATCCCCTATCCGTGCTGTTTCTCCCGTCAATGGTCATCCCCTATCCGTCCTGTCTCTCCCGTCATTCCTACAATATCTATCTTTCCTCTTTGTTTCTCGTTCCCGCCTACCGTGGACCCCGAAGTCTGCTTAGTGTGTATTTCCATGTGAATATATATGAATTCCTCTCTCTCTCTCTCTCTCTCTCTCTCTCTGGCATAACTACCGCCGAATGGTTTTTTTTTATATAGTATACGTTAGTTTTTCGATCTCCGTTTTCTTCTTAATAACCAGTGACTGCAATCATTTTATTCTTTCCCTTCACTTTCCTATTTCATATCCTCTCTCTCTCTCTCTCTCTCTCTCTCTCTCTCTCTCTCTCTCTCTCTCTCTCTCTCGCCACATGAATATTACAGGGCGGGCGGCCAGGTGGAGGCGATGGGTAATTCACAGCACCTCATATTTACTGCGACGAGGACTGTAAATTAGGATGCTTTACGAGGCCCGAGTTCCTGCGGCCGCCAAGACGAACGCTCGCCGCCTGTAAAAGAAGGGAGGGGGAGAGAGAGAGAGAGGGAGGGTGGGGGAAGGGAGGAGCAGTACGTAAGAGAGGTAGCGGGGAGGGGGTTAAGATGCGAGGTGTGGGAATGGAAATGACCTGAGGGAGTAGATAGAGAAGTGACACTCTGGGTTGCGAATGTGCTGGCTGGTTGGAGTGTGTGTGTGTGTGTGTGTGTGTGTGTTGTGATGTAATATATCACAAATTCTTACGACACAATTTCGTTCGGTAAAACAATCATTCATGAGACTCTGGAAACTAGGAAGGTATTGTGTCAAGTTGAAACTGACGTGTTCATTGCAAGGAGTGTTTGTTCGCGTGAGTGGTGAGGACGCTGCCCGTTCCCTTGGCTGCGTCCCCAAAGATGGACTCAAGCCGGAACTGTGCCACGGCAAGGCAAGATGACCTCGAGAGCCCTCACCAGAGCCTCCAGTGACTCGGTGGGGATTACTGCATCATCAAAAACGAGGTCAGCAACGCCGGTATTGCCAACAAATGCCTTTTTTTTCCTTTATTCATTTTCAATTGACAGAAATGACTTAATTTCCTCATTTCCTTTTTTACTTCTCTGGGAAATGCAGAAAGACAGCTTTACATTTCCTTCTGTCATCTCAACAACCAGAATGTTTCCGGGAGCGGAATTTGAAGACACCTCCAGAAGAACGAGCATTTACATCATAATTATATTGTTAGGCGTTTCCTCCCCTCTCATTTGTGCATAGAGAGCATTAGATAGTCTTTCTATAAATAATGCCCTTTTGTACTATTATGGAAAAAAAATAATGTAGTAGTAGTCTAGATAGTAGGAGAACTATAGTTGTAGTAATAGTAGTAGTAGTAGTAATTAATAGTAGGGGTAGTAGTAGTAGTAGTAGTAGTAGTAGCAGTAGTGGTAGTAGTAGTATTGGTAGTAGTAGTGGTAGTAGTGTTTAGTGATAGTCCCGCCTGACGCAAAAGTAAGGTAAAAGTAAAGCTGGGGGCATACGCTGTAGCAGTAGCAGCGCGTGGCCTCGGTGCTCATCTCCGTACATTGACCCTTGAGCCTGTGGGGGGCCGTCCAAATTCATTCAGTGAGCGGGGTATTTTTATAGTACCTCTTTGGCTGGCTTGTTGCCGTGGCTTTCCCATCTCGCCGGTCGCGGGTTCGATCCCCGGCGCCAGCAAAGGATGTTTCGTGACACGCAGAGGTCGTATGTAATTGAATTGAATTGAAATATTTATTGCTGGAAAATACAACAAAGGGGGATGGCTGGTCTTGCAGACAAACCACTAACTAGGCTAGTTACAAAAAATAAAAATCTCCATTGTACAAAAATAAAAACACAAGTTGAGGTTAGTTAACAGAAAACGGTATAAGTGTGAAGTGGAATTCGGGCAATACAATGGTAAAAGTAACCTAATTAACCCCGTAGCAGCGATAGGCCAAATTTGTGGCTTTATCATGAACCAGCGACGAGCCTAATTTTTGCCATGATATAAATCCCCCAAAATAGATGATGCATAAACTGATCACAAATGCGTTGATATATATTATGAAATGGTTTGCGTGAGTGATGATTGTTTCTCATTATTTTGCTAAGAGGGACCTTTAACCCGGTAGCAGCGACGGGCCAAATTTGCGGCTTTACCGTATACCAGCGATGGGCCAAATTTTTGCCATGATATAAACCTCCCAAAATAGATGATGCATAAACTGATCACACATGCGTTGATATATATTATGAAATGGTTTGCGTGAGTGATGATTCTTTCTCATTATTTTACTTAGAGGGGCCTTTAACCTAACCTAACCTAACCTAACCTAACCTAACCTAAGAAACATGACCCCCGCAGCTTCCGTGTTAAAGATGAGTAGCATGATTCTTCTCAATTTAGCAATGGAGGGAGGCCACGAATCACATCATGAGGAACAGTGTTTTTATTACAAATGCTGATTGTCATAAAAGAAACATTAAGCTACTTTCACATGTACTATCCTTAGTTGTATAATCACACTCTGTACTGCCTGGGGGTTGGGATGGCATGCTCCTCCCTTCTCCTTTGTTGTTTACTTGCAACAATAAACTATCAATCAATCAATCAATCTTGGGACTCTATATAAGGCCGTATTACTAAACATTTTGCCGCCCAAGCACATATATTTGACAAGGCTTTCGTGGGAGTTTTGAGCATTGCCAGGGGTAGTTTAATGACCCTGGTGGTAGCTTAACCCTTCCTATGTACCATGAACCTAAAGAAACACTCCTGGGAACCCGACTGACCCCCTCTTTGACCTTTAAAAACAGTTGATGTGAGAAGCGAAGGTGTTTTGTAATACCGACCTACATAGCTAACCTTTATTGCAGACTTACCACGAAGCTCTGAGGAAGGGGAAGGGAGCTGGAAGGCGTCTCCACATACTCGTGAGGGCCAAAACTTGTGTGGGACGATGAATCACCAGAAAGATGAAGAAATTGAGTTCCCGAGACGTTGAAGGCCACAGTACATTTTCCGCCCCATTCAGAAATCAGGTAAGAAAAAGTTAAGAAGAGTTTTGTAGTAATTCTGTGAGCGTCGTCATTTCTGGAGCGGTTCTTCTCTTCAGATTCGTTTTCTTTTTCTTTTTTTTGGTATTTCGTTGGTTTGATGGTGGTTATGGCGATGGTCACCTCACGTTCTCCTCTCAGACACACAAATCCTGAGCCCTTTTCCTCTTTTTATTTTTTTTCACTTCATCGTTCCTCCTCCTTCTCCGTGGTCATCTTCCTCCTCTCCTCTCTTCATCCTTATACTTTCAGGAGCAGTAAGTAGCGGGCTTTTGTTTTCATTGTTGTTTTTTGTTGTTGTTGTTTTTTATGCCCTTGCACTGTCTCCTCTGCTGTAAAAAATATATAAATAAATTTAAAAAAACGCCTACTCCCTCCTTCCTTTTTTGTCTCCTTTACCTCTTCCTCATCATCATTTTCCTTCTCCTTCTCCTCTTCCTCCTTTTCTTCCCATTTTTTTATCCTTTTTTTTTACTTTTCTTTTTATCCTCATTCTTTCTTTTCCTATGCCGCCTCTTCCTCTCCTCTACTATTTTTGTATCACTCACCATCATCATCATCATCAGCTGCAGCAGAATATCCTCATGACCACAAACAGGGCACTGGGATGGTACATATTTTTATCATTATTACATAGATTTACAGTTACGTAGATTTAAACAGTCCAGAAAACACAGACCCTGTTGCCCAGACTAGGTGGTCAGTCCTCTGAACTTGAGTGAATTACATCAGATCACATGGTCACCAAGACTTTGCATTTCTGCCATAGTGAATATTAACCCGGTAGCAGCAGGGATCATGTTTCTTAATGGTCCCCGGGGGTCTTCGTGGTGTAGTGGTTAGCACACTCGGCTCACAATCGAGAGAACCCGGGTTCGGTTCCCGGGCGGAGTGGAAAAACTTGGGCGGCTTTTCCGATACCCTACGCCCCTGTCCACCCAGCAGTGAATGGGTACCAGGTATTAATCGGGGGTTGTGTCCCGTCTCCTGGGATCTGTTCCCTTCTCCTATAATTCCTTCCCCCTCCTGTCTCTCTCCGGCATATGACCACAGATGTTGCGCCGACTAAACGAAACTTTCCTTTCTTAATGGTAACTCCAAGCAAGAAAAAATAAAAAGACCTACGGCAAGCCGGCTGAGCCAGCCCACTGATTGTGGCGGCACATTTGTTGTGTGCACTGTGTAAATACATGTATTGGTAATTACATTTTGTAGTATTTTATTGATGGCCACCAGTCTTAGTCATCTTCACATATTTTATTGATAATAAAGCCCATAAGAAAGGCCTGGAAGTGTATCTCTTTTCTTGCTGAAAGGAAGCTTGACACTTGTCTTGGAATGAAACAGTTTTGCAATTTAGGTAACAAGCAGAGCACTGCTGTTCACATGACTCACCAAACCATTTACAGAGAAATTCAGGTTTTGTAATCATCTAGAGAGAAAGAGAGAGATCAAAGGGAATAATAGATTATAAAATATTACCATTATTAACAACAGGGAGTCACCTGTAAAAAAACAAGTGGAAGAATTGCCAAAACATAAGCATCACATTTTAAGCACTATATTGTAGGTCCCGAGGGTAGACTTAGGGGTGCAATCAGGTGATAAGATTATGCAGACAGCAAAACTAACACTGTAGAGTGGGTGGAGTAGGTCAATTAAGCTCACTAAATTAAACCCGCATAGTGTAAGGAGTGTAGGATAAGAGCACGGTTGAAGGTTGAATCAGCTAATCAGTGGTGGAAGGGACTGTAAGGTGTGGTAGTGGTGGCCAAGTTTACAGAGAAGGGAGGGGGTCACAATCTTCCTTAGTGGGACTGTGTGGTAGTGGTGGCCAAATTGTTCTATGCTGTGGTTCAAGTGTGACCTACAGAGAAGGGAGGGGGTCACAATCTTCCTTAGTGGGACATCCAGGCAATGGTTGACACAGATCAGTTAATGACATGTTTTCCTGCTGGTTAGAACAGTATGGGAGATCTAACTTAAAATCAGGTATTGTGATTCACTAAACAACACATCGCCTGCAAAGGAGGAAAACCCCATAACCTCCCCAGTCACATCTGATTTTTTTTCAGTGGACTGTCAGGATGTTGTATTTGTCTTAAGTGTTAATTGCTTCATTAAATCTTGGTTCTGTTACAAAAATTACTTAGTTTTATTTGCTCGGAACAACAATTTTTGAGTTATGGGTAGGGGTGAAAGTAAGCCGGTACACAGTGGTACGCCATACCGGTAAGAGATATACAGCCGTCTACAGCAGGTAGGCAGGGGTACACTTTTGAAGACACAACTTTCACCCCTGGCTACTTACCAGGCGATAGAATTTGTTTGTAAACATGAAACGCTCATATTGCAAAGTAGCTCATTATTTTTAGCGGATTTCTATCGTTGGAGAGCTCACAAACTTCCTGTATTGGACTGTAAAACTGGCCCTGAGAGTTGGGAGCAAAGTCGAAACTTTAGACCCGATCACGCGCGGAAGGGTTTCGATCGCTGGCCAGCCAACGAAAACTAGTGATTATAAGAACGGCCCTTTGTGTCCTTTATTTTGGAGCAGCTCACAACAGCAGATGCATCAAGGCAAGGAAAATACTCAAAATTAACATCAGACAACTGAACATATCTAAACCTCAACCTCGAAGGCACTGATGCAAGTCTGTCAGAAAATGCCATTCTTTGCCTTAATTGCATGCAGCTTCACACTGAGGGCGTTCAGACGCGCAGTGAGTTGTTCTTGCGTAAGCACAGGCAAGCGAGCCATTGCGGATCAAAGTGATCAGCTTGGGGAAGATTCTTCTGACTCCACTAAGTGACTTATTAATTTGTTCTGACGGATGTCCATGATCCGTGTAGGCGTATGTCCAACAGGAAGGAAAGATGAATGTTGAAAAGCAGAGATGAAACTTGACCAGGCCGGGAGGCAGCATGACAGCACAGTTTTTTATGACAATAGGAGGCATCCCCTCTATCAACAGGTCCATAGTATTGGCTTATGAGGAGCCTGCCACTATCGCGCGCCGCTTGGCTAAATTTTCGAGTCGGCGGAGATGGAAGCTATATTCTCCCACGGTTCAGTCAACTGGACCGTGGGTAACAGCAATACAGTGATCCCTCGCCATATCGCGGTTCACTTATCGCGCTCTCGCTGTATCGCGAATTTTTAAACTGTATCGTATCGCGGATTTTTCGCTATATTCGGGATTTTGCGGTAAAATAAGCTTATTCGAGCCTAAAAAATGATAACGATATAAATCAACGTAAGTAGGAACACCTAAAGAAGCACCTACGTCACCACCTTTTTTTTTTTTTTTTTTTTTTTTCCCGTCGCGGCCCATTGTCTTTTCCCTGGTTCACGCCTCCCACACTTCCTTTCTTTCTTCTCCCTCGCCGTCCCCGTATTTTTCTCCTTCCTTCCCATTTCTTTCTTCTTTTCCTTTCACCTCCCTCCCAGTTTTTTTTTTTCTATTAATCTCTTTCCCTCCCACACACACCCTTTCTCTCCCCCTCTTTCCTCACCTTTACCTGATTGTAGGACAGAAAGTAACACGAAAAAAAGTAACACAAAATAAGTAACGGAAAAAAGTAACAAGAAACAAAGTAACAAGAAAAAAAGTAACAGGAAAAAGTAACAAAAATATTAAATGCTATAGTTTATTTTCCGGAGATTGCCCAAAAGTCCAGACTGCTTCAGCTGAGTAATTGAATGCTTCAGTTTCTGTTTCTGAGATTTCCTCAACTAACAACAAGATTCGGTTACTGTTTCTGTAGGGGTGTGCACTTCATGCTGTACGATATGTTCTACCGGGGCAAGGCTACGCCGGAGTGGCGCCAAGCACTTAATTAAGGGCAGTTGCAGCCCGGCCGCCCTTCACGGCGGGAGTCTGTTCTCACTATCCCAATAAACGTATCTATTCATCGCTGACCTCTGACTCCACCTCTCACCCCAACAGTTTCAGAGTTTCACCTAACAGGACGAATAGTCTGCTTCAATTTCAGTTTCCGAGGCTTCCTCATCTAAGAACAGGATTCAGCGCAGCTACACACACAACCAGCAGCTGGACATCACACAGAGTAACAAGGGCGGCAACAAGATTTGTTTCGAGGGATACATGTACACGCGGTCGTGCACACGGAAGAAAAAAATCTGGTGGAAATGTTCTGAGAAAGGGAGTCGAGATTGTAGAGGAAGTCTCAGCACTACGCCTGACTTGGATAATCCAGAGCCAGGCCTACCCCACAACCACGCCGCTGACCATATCAACGTGACATACACAAAGTGTCGTAACTTGATGAGGCAGCAGGCGGCCAGCTCCCTAGACAAGCCATCCCAGATCTTTGCCCAGGCAGTTGCAAACCAAGACCATGCTGTGCAAAAGCGTTTTCCGTGTGAGGAGAACACCAAGCAATCCCTCAGATATCACAGCCGCATCCCACCAATGCCCGAACACCTGCACGACTTCACTTTGCCAGATGAGTGGAAGGATACACTGGGACCCAACCCTCAGCAGTTCCTTCTTTACGACAATGGGCCAGAGGCAATCAGTCGTATCATTGCCTTTGCCACATTAGAGGACCTGCGCCGTCTGGCAGCTGCAGAGACCATCTATATGGACGGCAACTTCAAGATAGCACCAGCACAGTTGATTCAAGTGTACGTGATTAGAGTTCCATTTAAGACTATACATGTCTCCTGTGTCTATGCTCTGCTACAGAATAAGACAAGAGCGGTGTATTCAGAGTTGTTTGATGTCACCGTGGACCGTATCACGCGGTTGGGAATAAACCTTCATGTACAAACATTTGTGACAGACTTTGAAGATGCTGTTTTGCGTGCAGTTAGTGCCAGCTTTGGTAGAGAAGTGGAGACCAAGGGCTGCTTCTACCACCTTACACAGTGTACCGGGCGTAAAATACAGCAGCTTGGTCTAACAGAAAATTACCACTAAGACTTGGAGTTCCGGCGGTTCTGCAGCATGTTGGATGGACTCGCCTTCCTGCCCACTGAGGAAGTGAAAGAAGGTATGGAGCACCTCAAGACCGTTACTCCTCCCGAGGGTGCTGAATTGGTGGACTATTTTGACACAACCTATGTCTCGGGCAGCTACAGAAGTCAACAGCTGCAGAATTCCCAGGGCGTCAGGTTGCGTGTTGTACCCCCGATGTACCCCCCTGCTATCTGGAATGTACATGAGGCGACATTACACGGCAACTCCCGTACCAACAACATTTGTGAGGGTTGGAACAATAAGTTCTCAAACTTAGTTGGACACCACCATCCCTCTGTATGGAAGTGCATACAGTGGCTCCAAAAAGAACACGCTACCGTGGACACCGTGGTGCAGCAGGACCTGATTGGCAACGCATCCAAACCAAGACACAAGAGAAACGCTATTCAATTGCAGAAGCGGCGACATCTCTGTCAGGACAGGGTGGAAGGCAGAAAATCCATCCCAGAATTTTTAGAAGGAATTCCTCACAATAAACATATAACCCGGACACTACATTAACATACATCTCGTCAAAATATTTCTTTAATTAACCTAATCATATTGGTTTTACTTTTTAATGTTTTAGTATGTTTAATGTTCTTAACTTTTTAATGTTTTAATGTTTTATAATGTTTTAATATTTTTTTTAAGTTTTAATGTTTTTAATATTTTAATGTTTTAATGTTTTTAACTTTTCCAAGAAAAAATATACTTCCTTTTGTACCAGAGCCACTATCTTCAATTCGGCAGTCTTTAATTCGTGTACATTAATTGTCACTTTATCTTCAAGAATGACCACTTACTTTTTTTCCTAAATAAAATTAGTATTGTTACTTTTTTCCTGATACTTTATTTCCTAGCAAAAATTATTTCTTTTTTTCCGTTACTTTTTTCCCTGATACTTTCTTTCCGAGCACCACTTTACCTGACCCTCCCTACCTCTCTCTTTTAATCTCTTTCCCTCCCACTCACACCCTTTCTCTCCCCCTATTTCCTCACCTTAACCAGACCTTAACTGACCCTCCCTACCTCTCTCTTAATCTCTTTCCCTCCCACTCACACCCTTTCTCTCCCCCTATTTCCTCACCTTAACCAGACATTAACTGACCCTCCCTACCTCTCTCTTAATCTCTTTCCCTCCCACTCACACCCTTTCTCTCCCCCTATTTCCTCACCTTAACTGACCCTCCCTACCTCTCTCTTAATCTCTTTCCCTCCCACTCACACCCTTTCTCTCCCCCTATTTCCTCACCTTAACTGACCCTCCCTACCTCTCTCTTAATCTCTTTCCCTCCCACTCACACCCTTTCTCCTCCCCTCTTTCCTCACCTTAACTGACCCTCCCTACCTCTCTTTTAATCTCTTTCCCTCCCCCTCTTTCCTCACCTTTAAGGGGCTCTCACACATTCCCGGTCCCGGTCGCGACCGTCCCCGATGACTCCCGATAAGCCGGTCGCCGGTCGACCGTCCCCGATGACTCCCGATAAGCCGGTCGCCGGTCGACCGGCTGTAAGATCGGGGATTGTCGGCGGCAGACCGCCGGTCGACCCTGAGGACCGTAGACGCAGCCGACCACCGCCGGTCAACTTTAAAATTTTCAAAGATATCGGCGATGCGCCCGGTCGACCGGCGGTGTGGAAAAATGTCGCCGGTCGACCGGCGGTCAGCCGCCGACACCCACGGCAGACCGGCGGCAGACCGCCAGACCGGCGGTCGACCGCCGGTCTGCCGTGGGTGTCGGCGGCTGACCGCCGGTCGACCGGCGACATTTTTCACACCGCCGGTCGACCGGGCGCATCGCCGATATCTTTGAAAATTTTAAAGTGTCTGACCTGGGGATTAGCGAGGGAGGAGGGAGGAAAACGAAGAGGAACAGGTAGGAGCGAGGGATGAAGTGAGAGAGGAGATGCGATAAAGGAGGAAGAGGAATGGGTGAAGAGAGAGAGAGAGAAAAAATATATATATATATAGATATAAATATATATATATATATATATATATATATATATATATATATAGATATAGATATAGATATGATAGATAGATAGATAGATAGATAGATAGATAGAGAGATAGAGAAATAGAGAAATAGAGAAATAGATAGATAGATAGAGAGAGAGAGAGAGAGAGAGAGAGAGAGAGAGAGAGAGAGAGAGAGAGAGAGAGACAGACAGACAGACAGACAGAAGGGAAAGGAATGGAAGGAGGAACAGGTGGGAGGGAGTGAGGAAGAGAGAGGGAGTGAGGAAGAGAGAGGGAGGGATGGAGGAGAGTGAGGAAGGAAGGGAGAGAGGGTGGAAAGAGATGAAAAGAAAGGAGGAAGAGGAATGAGAGAGAGAGAGAGAGAGAGAGAGAGAGAGAGAGAGAGAGAGAGTTTTATGCACACGAATGAATTTAGGTATGAAGCTATTTATGAGGTAATTATAAATATATGAAAATGCAAAGAAAGTGTTTGCTCGTCGATGTGCAGCAGGTCTGCCGCCGGTAGACCGGCGGTCTGCCGCCGGTAGGCCGGCGGTCTACCGCCGACTGACCTGCTGCAGTCGCCGGTCGGAGAAATCGAAAATCGTATATGGTCGCCGGTCTACCGCCGGTAAACCGCCGGCTTACCGGCGGTAAGCCGCCGGTCTACCGCAGGCAGACCGGCGGTAAGCCGCCGGTCCGGGGATTATTGCCTATTTTGTCGGCGGTCAGGCCCCGATCGGCTTATCGGGAGTCATCGGGGACGGTCGCGACCGGGACCGGGAATGTGTGAGAGCCCCTTTACCTGACCCTCCCTACCTCTCTCTTAATCTCTTTCCCTCCCACTCACACCCTTTCTCCTCCCCCCCGTGATAGACAAGGGCTTACTGTATTGTGGAGGTATCGCCTGTAACGAGATGATGAGGCACATAATTGTGAAACTATAAAAAAAGTTGAAGCACAAAAGCATACTAGTTAATATATATGGAAAGGTCACTAAACCAATGGAAGCCACACTCTATGGATATTTAGGAGCACTACAAAGAAGACTTCTTGGTTGTTAGGAACCTACACCACCTGGATACTTGTGGTGTGCCCAAAGAGTGATTGATTGATAGTTTATTGTTGCAAGTAAAACAACAAAGGAGAAGGGAGGAGCATGCCATCCCAACCCCCAGGCAGTACAGAGTGTGGAAGCTCTATTTTACTATATAGAGTACACACCCGCTTCCCTCTATTTGCGAAAGTTAGACACAGAACCCTGCATACAGCAAAGTTCCACGAAAGTTTGGCACTCTCCCTCATTTTTTTTTTAAAGCCTCGCGACCAGCAAAAAAACACGGCAGTTCTACATACCACACCTACAAACAGCCTGTGCCTATGAGGCGTGGCCGTTCCAATCCCTTAGTTAAACTACCGTCCTATAGCTTTACTTTCCTGTCTTTCTAAAGCTTTTGAATCAATTCTTAACCAGAAAGTTCTTAAGCATATGTCTCTGTGTGTGTGTGTGTGTGTGTGTGTGTGTGTAGGGGGGGGGGCTTTTTCGAAGGAAGGGCCACGACTCGTGGCCCACGAGCCGCGGGCCGGTGTGAGAATTAAACGAAAACCCCGACATAAAAAGTGAAAAACATGCAGACCAGTGAGGGAATTGGTGCTGCTTGCCATGAAGAAGTGTTTCAATGTCTGACTCGGTGGATGAGGTAGACAACAGAATAATATCACAGAGGTGGAGATCTGGGAGATGGGAGCAAAGTCGAAACTGTAGACCCGATCGCGCGCGGAAGGGTTTCGATCGCTGGCCAGCCAACGAAAACTAGTGATTATAAGAACCAAGGCAAGTAAATATACTTGCCTTGATAAGAACGGCCCTTTGTGTCCTTTATTTTGGAGCAGCTCACAACAGCAGATGCATCAAGGCAAGGAAAATACTCAAAATTAACATCAGACAACTGAACATATCTAAACCTCAACCTCGAAGGCACTGATGCAAGTCTGTCAGAAAATGCCATTCTTTGCCTTAATTGCATGCAGCTTCACACTGAGGGCGTTCAGACGCGCAGTGAGTTGTTCTTGCGTAAGCACAGGCAAGCGAGCCATTGCGGATCAAAGTGATCAGCTTGGGGAAGATTCTTCTGACTCCACTAAGTGACTTATTAATTTGTTCTGACGGATGTCCATGATCCGTGTAGGCGTATGTCCAACAGGAAGGAAAGATGAATGTTGAAAAGCAGAGATGAAACTTGACCAGGCCGGATGGCAGCATGACAGCACAGTTTTTTTATGACAATAGGAGGCATCCCCTCTATCAACAGGTCCATAGTATTGGCTTATGAGGAGCCTGCCACTACCGCGCGCCGCTTGGTTAAAATTTCGAGTCGGCGGAGATGGAAGCTATATTCTCCCACGGTTCAGTCAACTGGACCGTGGGTAACAGCAATACAAGGTGCAAGGTCAAGGAGTTGTCGCCTGTAACGAGATGATGAGGCACTGGCAGAAGCGCGTAGCCCGCTGCTGATGTGATATCCTGCAGTATCTCAGTGGTATAAATGGTTGCAGGACAAATTTAAGGACGAAAAAGGACAGTGCAGTTAGATACTTTGTGAAATTGTCAACCATGTATTTTCTCAAAGAAGAGAGAGAGAGAGAGAGAGAGAGAGAGAGAGAGAGAGAGAGAGAGAGAGAGGCTACTAATATTTTTTTTACCACAACTCAAGTGCGAGGAATCACGTTTAAAAAAAAAAAAAATCCCCTAAAGCTTGTCCTCCATCTCTATCCACACGAGAAACTCCCCCCCCCCATGGACTGTTGTCGTATTGAATGCCAGTGAACAAAGCCCTCGTTGTTGGCTAATATCAATGTCTGGCAACCACTTCGCCTCACAGCTGTTGCTGCCCCATGCAAGGCCTTGGCTCCACCCAAGTCGCCTTAGTTCCACCAGTCACACAGAGCTAGTTGCTGTTAGAAGTTCAGGGGACAAGGGCGTGCAGCTCACAGGGCAATAGTAGCTACATCGCAGGACCTCAGTGACGCTCAGCAAATGCCAAATAAGCTCCACTCCGACAGGCCACGTCTCCGCTGCCTCACTCTCGCTGGCCGGGAAGTTTCAGCCAGGCGCGGCGGGGCGAAGCAAAGCCGCCATCTGCCTTCTGTGTCATGGAGTACCACGACAACGTCGCCGCGCCCTGGGAAGACGAATATGAAAGCCTTATAAAAAGAGTGTTCCCTGTGCTGCAGTGCTTGATGGTGGCCGCGGGGCTGCTGGCCAACACCCTCCTGCTGGTGCTGTTCGCTGCATCTCCCCGCCAGCGCACCGTGCCCAACATGTTCCTGCTGCAGCGAGCCGTGGCCGAGATGCTCTTTTTCATCGTGGTGGTGGCCACTGTTGTTATCTCGTCCGGCGACCTCAACTTCAGCGTAGATTTGTGCAGTATAGTTAGCGTTGTTCTGCACTTGGGAGTGGTGGGCAGCCTCATGTTCCTCATGTTGTTCACCGTCGACAGCTACCTGGCGTCGCGTCCTCAGCACCACACGCTCTCGTACCGGCGCAAAGTGATGCGGCTGACGTCCGGAGCGGCCTGGCTCTTGGCGGCTGCCGAAGGATTTGCCTCATATTTCTTTGCATACTCAGTCTACCATGAAGAGAAACTAGTATGTGTTTTTGGCCCGTTCTTTGAATCTAGGCTCTTACAGCTTACAATCAACGCTATCACTCAGGCAGTCGTGCCGCTGGTGGTGGTGTGGGTGTTCGTGAGTCTGGCCCTGCTGCCCCGCCCCGCCGTGCCCAACCGGGAAGAGGGACAGGAAGGCCCCAACCGCCACCTGCTGCTGGGCCTCGCCGTCACCTTCACCATGCTGCACGGAGTGTTCTGGGCCACCGTTGTATTGGATGATGCACTAATAATAAGCAGGATGATTGATATTGTTTACTTGCTTCCTTTCGTCGAAAGAAGCATGAGCCCCATCCTGGTCATCTGTCTGTCCGAGGGGCTGCAGCAGAAGGTGGCTGGGTGGTTTGCCTGCTGCTCTGCCCGCCGCTCTAACCCCCTGCCGCTGCAGCAGCTGCGAGTGTCCTGCAGGGCGAGGGGCCAGTGGACACTTCCACGCACCGGCCCACCACGTTCCGCTCCCCTCGCTCCCTGCACGCCCGCCAAGGAAGTGCCAGATTAGGGTAAGGGGGGTAAGATGTCCCCCTGGGGTGAAAGGCCCCCCTTGGTTTTGTCTTTCTTTTCTCAAACAGTCACATGATCAAGCAGGCAACGCCAACTCGCTGTGCTCACAGGAACTACTGGACTAAACAATGGACAGTTGATCTGGCCGCAAGGGGACATTTCTTCTTTTTAACTAATTTCTTGTAGGTTTTAGTGATTTTAATGATACCTAATTAACGACAAAGAGCTGTAGTTAGCCTGATGGCTATGGATACTTGCTCTAAGATGTCTAGACCATATTGCATGTGATTATACTCTGCCTACTTGTAGGAAAGATGATGACATTTTGTGTATATATGAGTTGCCAGAGTAAGAGGCCCCCTGTGCCTTTGGGGTAAGTTGCCCACAGGGAGGCCTTTTACCCCATTATCAGCAACAAAGAAAAAAAACTCCATCTCCAGCTTCCTCTGTTAAGGATGAATGGCCTTGTTTGGTGTGTGGGGAACCATTTGCTGATAGCAACCTTCAGAAAAATGGCTCCAATTTAGGGGTTGTAGAAATTGGTCACATGCAGAATGCACAACTGGAGTAGGCCTAGATCTGTATGTAAGTCAAAACTGCGAGTCTGATTAGGCATTACAGTATTGCTACAAATAAAAAAAATAGCAATACTGTAATGCCTAATAAGACTCGCAGTTTTGACATACATACAGATCTAGGCCTACTCCAGCTGTGCATTCTGCATGTTTAAGTTTTTGAAAGGCATCCATAAGTGAACACTTTTGAGTTTGAGACTATAAGTTTTATTACTGTAAACCAGAGTGGGGTAAAAGGCCTAGCCAGTGGGCTCCTTACCCCACAGGCGGGATAAGAAGCCCCTTTATTATTTTTTTTTAATTGTCATTATAATAAAGTCAAAATCATAATGAGTGGATATAATATATTCCATAAATAGGCCTTAGCCGAGGCTTTCAACAGAACTTTTTTTCAAAATTCTATTGCAAAAAATGTGGCTACAACAGCCAATCTCCCTTAAGGGGGGCAACTTACCCCGCCTTACCCTATGCATCATGGGCAACAGCAAGAACATGTTTCGTTGCTCCCCGCCTCCCTCACTCCCTCCAAGCTTTAAAACTTCGGAGCCTGAGTGCATCATATTTCAAAAAGTTCTCATTGAATTAAGTTGTCCATTTTTTTCCATTGGTTTCATGACCTGGCGGTAGTTTTGCAAAGCTTCCTCGCCATGAACGGGAAAAGCACTCCAGACATCCCGACGCAGCTCTGGTCTCTGACCTTAAGAAAAAAAATTGTAACATGAACCCGAAGCGTTTGATAATGCCAGTCTCTCTCGACGCCCACGACGAGGGTACGGGGCGGGAAGAGAGGCAGCTGAATTCATATACGTTCTTCTGTTCATATCTCTTCGTGTTCTTCCCGCCAAAACTCTTCATTTCCCTGTGTGTTCTTAACTGTACGTTCTTGTTCACTTGTCTGCGTGTTCTTCCCACCAAAACTCTTCATTTCCCTGTGTGTTCTTAACTGTACGTTCTTGTTCACTTGTCTGCGTGTTCTTCCCACCAAAACTCTTCATTTCCCTTCACGTTCTTTCGTTCATTTCTCTGAGTGTTCTTCCCACCAAAACTCTTCATTTCCCTTCACGTTCTTTCGTTCATTTCTCTGCGTGTTCTTCCCACCAAAACTCTTCATTTCCCTTCACGTTCTTTCGTTCATTTCTCTGCGTGTTTTCCCCGCCAAAACTCTTCATTTCCCTTCACGTTCTTCCGTTCATTTCTCTGCGTGTTCTTAGCATCAAAACTTAATTTCCCTTTACGGAGTGTCATGTTTGGGTTGTAAGGACTTGTTGGAAGGTGTTGTTGTACCTGCATGGCTTACGACTTGTGAATAAAAACTTGAAAATACACAGTACTAGCCTGCTTTTTCTTTATCCCAATATGAAGGAGGCTATGTTAATTCGCGCTCAAGGTCTCTCTCTCTCTCTCTCTCTCTCTCTCTCATAATAAAGTTAATTTTTCGTTTAAGTAACTGTGTCCTAAGTTCTCGCACAAGCTTAATTATAGATCCACTCTCCTTCCACCGCCTTGCCATCACACTCCACTTTACGACTTGTGAGTAAAAACTGGACTCGTAGATTTGTTTTATAAGTAGATTATAAGTAAACCACTCCACCACTACACTACCTTGTCAGATAAGTGAACCACATTTCCACATCCACTCCACTGCATATTTATACTTTTTTCCGCATCCCACGAGGGCGAGGAACTTGTGCAACTTTGATAACTCACTAAACTGTGGATCCCTGTGCAATAAGTGAGCCTGTTTTCTATTATAATATTACGAATCTTATCATTTCCTCCACTACATAGTGATATGAATATTGTAAACGTGTTTCTTGTATTACTGCAAATCACACTATGTATTGCCTGGGGTCGGGATGGCATGTTCCTCCCCTCTCCTTTAATTCTTGTTTACTTTTGCAACAATAAACCATCAATCAATCAATTAGGCCAGAAAGAGCATAGAAAGCATATTAAGAATTTTAGTATCAGGCATAGTAGAGTCAGAGGGGTGATGAGTAAAAGGAATATATGCCTTGAATAGTCTTAGAGTGTTTGGAGTTTGAGCAAAGAGTATAGATTTAGAGAGATGAACAGAATAAGCTGAAGGATTGAAGGTTAGGTCTAGAGTATGGGGGCATAGTAGAGTCAGAGGGGGATGAGTAAAAGGAATATATGCCTTGAATAGTCTTAGAGTGTTTGGAGTTTGAGCAAAGAGTACAGCTTTAGAGAGATGAACAGAATAAGCTGAAGGATTGAAGGTTAGGTCTACAGTGTGGGGGTATAGTAGAGTCAGAGGGGGATGAGTAAAAGGAATATATGCCTTGAATAGTCTTAGAGTGTTTTGAGTTTGAGCAAAGAGTATAGATTTAGAGAGATGGACAGAATAAGCTGAAGGATTGAAGGTTAGGTCTAGAGTATGGGGGCATAGTAGAGTCAGAGGGGGGATGAGTAAAAGGAACTTTTTCAGACTAGTACACAGTATCCAGTGTAAGCTAGGTATCAGGGGCCCTGTGTAATTTGGGGGCATAGTAGAGTCAGAGGGGGGATGAGTAAAAGGAACTTTTTCAGACTAGTACACAGTATCCAGTGTAAGCTAGGTATCAGGGGCCCTGTGTAATTATCAAGTGTTGGATCCTGTAATTATGTATTCTCAACCCCCCGCAGGAGAAAGGGGATCCAGCTGGTGTATGTGAACTTGCTGAAAGACTACGAAGAAATGGTGGAGCTGATGTTGAGGGAGTGGCGGAAGCAGCCCACGGCAACGATGACTTCACTGCAGTGTGGGTGGACAGCTGACTCATTAACCCGGTAGCAGCGGGGATCATGTTTCTTAATGGTCCCTCCAAGCGAGAAAAATGAGAAAAAATCACCCCTCACACAAACCATTTCACAATATATATCAAAGCATTTGTGATCAGATTATGTATCATCTAGTTTGGGGGTTTTATATCATGGCACAAATTTGGCCCATCACTGCTACATGGTAAAGCCACAAATTTGGCCCATCACTGCTACATGGTAAAGCCACAAATTTGGCCCGTCGCTGCTACTGGGTTAATTCAATGCTTCTGCTGAGTTCAGAAGAGAAGCTGACCCACCTCGCTGAAGCACAGGAATCAAAGGTGGGGCCATCGTGTGAGCATCCCCAGAGGTAATGCACGACACCTCATCCGAAACAACGCTACCACAGCAGGACATTATCAAGCAGGCACGGCTCCTCCTGAAATTGACCTCTCTTTCGGACACCTCTTTTGATTCTCATTTGTAGGAGCTGCGAGTAGCGGGCTTTTTTTTATTATTGTTTCCTTTTTTTGTGCCCTTGAGCTGTCTCCTTTGTTGTAAAAAAAAAAAAAAAAAAAAAAAACACCAGCAACCCCACAAATTGTTGCTATAGAAGAGGGCCCTGAAAAAAGCCAAGACTGACTACCTGGTTCATCATGGCCTAGGAGTTCCAAGCACCAGTCTGTGAGGGGCTCCATGGTTGGTGGTTCCAAAGGGTGATGAGACTATGTACAGACTACCAGCGACTGACGCAAATTTTGTAGCCTGATTCATACCCTACGCCTAGAGTAGATGACACCTTGGATGCTGTGCTAGACCCTGACTGCCAGCCGTCTCATCCGACTGGCTATATGAGGTGTCCGGGAGAGAGGGGGCATAAGGGGCAGACCAGGAGAGAGCGGGCAGAAGGGGCAGACTGGGAGAGAGGGGGCATAAGGGGCAGACATTTTATCCTAGTTTGCACCAGGAAAACCAGACAAGCCAGGCTACACGTCCAAGGGAAAAGTGACTGTGTATTTTGTGTACCAAGGGTCGCTTTTCCGCTGTGACATATCTTGTTCTTCCTGGAATGTGTAGCCTGCCTTTCCCAGTGCAAACTAGAATAAAATGGCTTGGCCCCTTATGTTCTTTCCCCTCCAGAAGTCTCATATGTTTCACGAGCTGGGCTGCCTCCTTCTCGGCAACTCCATCATTGTTCACTCGTCCAGGCTCCTCGTCACCATCACCAGACAGTGGCAATAGACCAGTACATATCTTTGGTAAAAACTTGCCTTATTGGTGCTGGCGGTGGTGACACTGTCTCAGGAGGAGGCAGTGTGAGAAAGCTTCATTCCCTCACTCTCTCTGGTCAGTTAGCTGGTCTATCCATGCACACTTTTGCACTTGGTAGTTTATCTTCACCAAGACTTTCTGCAGTCTGAATGAGCTCATATTTTACCAACACCTTCAGTCATGTTTTTAAGCTCAGCCACACCCGTAAGAGTACTTGATGGAGCACCGCCATGTTGTTCCCGCCAACACACAAAGATTTGTTTACCTCAAACTCCAAGGTAAAGTGAGTGTGGGTCACCACATTCATCAGTGAAGAATCCATCATCACAGATTGTCATAAATAATGATTGTTTCAGATTTATAAGCCACTGTATCCTCTTTTGTCATTTATATGCCTTATTATTTTACTCAGCTAGTTGTGAAAAATATAGATAATACGGATTTTCCTGGTAGACAGAATTTGTCTCTGGACGTGAGGTGATCATTTGTTTGAAGAGTGCAGGCGGACATTTTCATATTTTTACTGAGAATTAATGAGATGTGTAACTTTGAGCCATCAGTGGATGACAAAAATATCAGTGAAATGCTGGAAAATACGTGTAAAATTTTGCTTTCAGTGGACAGAAGCCTGTATCCTTGTCTAAGTGTTGTGGCTTTTAAGGATTTTATATTACCATCAAGGATTTGGGAGTGTTTATAAGTTGCTCTTGTGTGTGTGCAAACAACATAAAAAGCAAAATAGATTCTAGATGCTATATAGTTCTGTAAACAGTGAACATGGTAAAGCGTTGTGTTACACGGGGATGTTCAAATCAATATGGACAAGACTTTAATTTTAGAGATTCCCGTCCAAGGATTGTGACAAACAGAAAAAGTAAGGAGCAGATGATGACAGACAGCACAACAGGAGAGCAAGATGGATCGCAGCAGTCAAGTGAGATGTAACAGGTACAGTCGCGCTACGAAGTGTTGACACAGTTTTCATAATCTTTCGGACACGGAGCGTAGGCTGGCGACATATTTTGTGTATCTATAACAAAATCACTCCTAAATATCCCTTCCCTTCGAATAATATTATGTATTATTTGAACGAGTCATTGCAAACTGTCTCAACACTTTGTAGCGCGACTGTACTTCATCAGAGAGGAGTTGGGAACCTTATAGACCTCAGCACATACTTCATAAGCTGTCAGGTAATATTTGTATGTCATGTTTACACATTTGGTTAAGCATTTATCAAACCAACTTGATTTTAACCTAACACAAAAAGTTAAATCAAGTAGGTACGTAATATCATACAGGTATTTACAATTAACCTATAGCAGCGGGGATCGTGTTTCTTAATGGTCCCCCTAAGCGAGAAAAATGAGAAAAAATCACCCCTCACACAAACCATTTCATAATATATATCAAAGCATTTGTGATCAGATTATGTATCATCTGTTTTGGGGGGTTTATATCATGGCACAAATTTGGCCTGTCGCTGCTACAGGGTTAAATGGAAATTCATAAAACTAAATATTGTCTCGTTCTTGGTGATTTGAACATCCTGGTGCAACACAACCTTACCATCTTCACTGTTTACAGAGTTATAAGGCACCAACAGTCTAATTTGCACACAAAAGTGGTTTACTCCTAAATCTGGGAAGGTAATGTAAAGCCCTGTAAAAAGACACAATAGTAGACAAGGGTACAGGCTTCCGTCCACCAACGGCGAAAGTGACATCTGAGTGCTGGCTTGTGTTTGTGGTCACAAGCAAACTATCTAGAGACTCTCAAAAGTTTCTGCTGCCCAGCCAGATGCTCCATGCCATCCAGGGCCAGAAAAGATTAAATGGATAAATTTAGGTTCATTTTTCTCAGACTAGGCATCCAATGTGAACAAAACAGCTGGGTACAAGGCTGTCAGTGGCTGGTGTGGACGCCCTGCACTCCACCCCAGGCCTGTGAGGTTCATGCTGCCATCTTTGCTGCAAATTGTCCCAAGATGGCAACATTTGGTGAACGGTGAACAGCGTCTAAGGAAGCACAGAGCGGCCAGCCATGATGAAGCATTTTTTCCTTTTTATCAGTTTTTCTTGGGTCAAGAGAATGGGTGGCAATCTAACCTCCAAAAAAATTTGTTACTCTAGAATTTTGTTATCTGAAAACTTTATATGGAGCACAACCTTGTTTAATAGCAGGGTGACAGTATAGGCAGACTTCCACACAGAAAAGCAGAGTTGTGTTCCACAGTGAACGGCTGAATATCAAAGTTGTAGAATAACAAACCAACTCTTCCCTTACAATCATAGAGAAAGAAGGGGAGTTATGTTCCCAACCACCACCATGACCCCAAGAAAAAAATCAAGAAAAAAGAAAAAATACCAGTTTTGTTGAATACTTCTGGAAGGCTTCATCACAGCTGGCCACTTCACCTGCACCTTGGCACACCTTATAGCAAATGACAGCAGTGTGAGCCTTGCATGCCTGGGGTGTGGTACATTCACTCCAGCCACTGACAGCCCTGCACTGAGCTGTTTTGTTCACCCAGCCTGGGGAAAACAGCCCTGAATTTACCCAGTTAACATGTTCTGGCTAGGGATGGCAGCAGAGGCTTTTGAGATATATTCTTCACAACTAGCTGAGTAAAATAATAAGGCATATAAATGACAAAAGAGGATACAATGGCTTATAAATCTGAAACAATCATTATATATGACAATCTGTGATGAATGTGGTAAGCCACACTCATTTTACCTTGGAGTTTGAGGTAAACAAATCTTATCTTGTGTTGGCGGGAACAACATGGCGGTGCTCCATCAAGTACTCTTACGGGTGTGGCTGAGCTTAAAAACATGACTGAAGGTGTTGGTAAAATTTGAGCTCATTCAGACTGTAGAAAGTCTTGGTGAAGATAAATTACCAAGTGCAAAAGTGTGCATGAATAACCCAGCTAACTGAGCAGAGAGAGTGAGGGAATGAAGCTTTCTCACACTGCCTCCTCCGGAGTTTGTGGCCCACCACAGTGTCACCACCAATAAGGCAAGTTTTTACAAAAGATACGTACTGACCTATTGCCACTGTCTGGTGAAAGTGACGGGGAGCCTGGATGACTGAACAATGATGGAGGCAGCCCAGCTGGTGAAGCATCATGTACCCTGTTGGATGAGATGGCTGGCATGGCACACGTGCAAGAGTAGCACACTGTGAAAGAACGATTTGTAAAAAGCTATATAAACATTAAATGTTATCTTTTGACTTGCTGTCTTTTCTACCCTATTGAGTTTTGAAAATAGTAGCATCCTTTCCCCACTGTGTGCCAGACAACCTGGGAAAGAGTATCATGCCAGCCCTGCAAGCTGCCACTGGCTCTCAGGGAAGAGGAAGTACTCTGTAAAAACTGATCATGTAGTTCATTCCCTTCAGCTGGAGCCCCCCATCAGTGACTCTTCCAAGCCAAGTAGGTAAGGCTGCTGCTGGTTGGCAGGGTGTCTGATGTCTCCATCACCCAACACTCATGTAGAATCAGGAAATAATCACATTTCTTTACTTATCTCACCTGTCACACAAGATAAGCAAAGTTTGTTTAAATCATTATACTGTGTGACAGGTGAGCTACATAAAGAAATTATTACTCTCTGATTCTACACGAGTGTGTTGGGCGAGGCAGACGTCAGACACCCCGCCAAGCAGCAGCGGCCTCGCCCACCCAGCCAGGAAGAGTCACTGTTGGGGTGCATCCAGCCCAAGGGAATGAACTACACAGTACTCATCACTCAGTATACGGTGCTTTGCTTGAGGTGCTGCACACATTTGATGAATAAAGAATGATGGTTTTGTGGGTGAAAGATTTTTTGAGAATGCAGCGGCTACATCATATCACAGCATCTGTCAGCTGTAGGCAGTCACGTCAAGGGCAGGTGCCATTTGCCTGCAGGCAGACATAGTGATCAGTAGTCTGCCACATCTAGCTCCATGACTGTGCCTTGTTTTTCACACTCATGAGCAGTGGTTGTGGTGCTACATTGTTATTGTGGCACCCACCAAGGAACCAGGCACAGAAACCATTGCTCAGACCATTGTTCTAGAGGAGGCAGGCTGCCATAATAAGGAAATAACCGAGTTGAGGTGCAGCAAAGCCAACACCAAGGAAGTACTGTGTGTGTTTCAGAGAGGAAAACAGCAGTGAGACACCATCACAAAAACCTAAGCCTAGTCATCCCAGGAAGATTTATTCAAGGTCTGTGAACATTCTAAAATGCTCTAAATGGAGAGTACCCATCACACTGGAGCACTCACAGGCCTTGAATAAATCTTCCTTGGACAACCCGATTGAAGTTTCTGTGATGGCGTCTCAACACTGTTTTCCTCTCTGAAAGGCGCACAGTGATTCCTCAGTGTTGACTTCGCAGCACCCAAACTCGGTCATTTCCTTAGCCTGCCTCCTTCACAATAATAGTAGAGCAATGGTTTCCTTGGTGGGTGCCATAATAACTGTGTAACACAACAATCACCACTAACAAGTGTGAAAAACAGGGCACGGCGGCGGAGCAAGACACGGCAGAACATCGATCACTGTACAGCCCAGAGGTAAGTGGTGGCTGGCCTTGAAGTGGCAGCTAACAGATGTAGTGATGTTATATTCCTGCCACCAACTTCTGTCTAAAAACTTTCACCCACAAGACCATCAATCTCTTTTCACCTAAGTATACGGCATCTCAAGCAAGGCGGCACATACTTTTGACGAGTACTGTACAGTCAGGCTTGTACTCTGTTTGTGGAGAACGAGAACCACTGGCAGCATGCAGGCCCGGCACGGTCCTCTCTCAGCAGCCTCAGCCTTCAGGTTGTCTGGAAAGAGTGGAGAAAGTAAACACAAAACATAAAGCAACACAAACTAATAAAAATAAAGTATTAACCCAGTAGCAGCGGGGATCATGTTTCTTAATGGTCCCTCAAAGCGAGAAAAATGAGAAAAAATCACCCCTCACACAAACCATTTCATAATATATATAAAAGCATTTGTGATCAGATTATGTATCATCTATTTTGGGGTTTTTATATCATGGCACAAATTTGCCCCGTCGCTGCTACACGGTAGAGCCACAAATTTGGCCCGTCGCTGCTACCGGGTTAAAAACAAATAATAATGTTAGAAAAAGATAACAGTTGTGATAACTACTAAAATTATTCTGCTTGAGTACACAGCTGATACTAACTGATAATTACACAAAATAAAGCATAAAAAAGTAGCAGAAAAACAATTGACGGATGAAAAACTTGAGGAAGAGAAAATGCTTGAGACATAAAAAAATATAGCTTCCCACAAAGAAATATAGAGGTTTGGAACAGACTAAGTGAGGATGTAGTATCAGCGAGGAGTGTGCAAAGCTTTAAGGAAAAGTTGGATAAATGTAGATGCGGAGACGGGACCACACGAGCGTAAAGCCCAGGCCCTCTAAAACTACAACTAGGTAAATACAGCTGCCGGGTACAACGAAAGGTAAGTTCGTTCCTCGTTACCCTCCTCAATAACGCAGCAGCAACCCAGACTGTCGGCAACGGTTGTGATGCTGACACTGGACAAAGCAAGGACTTAATCTTCTTACTTGAAATAAACTTAAATCTCCACTTCTTGAGAGAACTAAAGAAAGAGCTTCCCAACTTACTGTAAATAAGAAAAACATGAGCAAAATGTACAGACAAATATTTATTTCGTGTGCACTAGCCAGCTATGGCCTGAGATGTAGTAACAAACTTTCCGAATAGTTCCCTTCGGTAAAATTGTCCCCTACATCTCAGGCGGCAACTTTCTCAATACAAAGTGAACTATTTGAATTATATACAGTTGAATATTATGCCAAAAAGACAACCTTACAAGTTAGAGCGATGTATGGATTTGATCAGTCATTCATCATCGCTGCCTTTGTACTCTGACCTTCATTTAATTATAAACTTACTTAATCTAAAAACTTAAAATTTTCAAAGTATTAAGATCAAGTTCTTGGGCCAGATGAAGAAACAAACAAGGTGAGAGAAAGGGTTAAACCAACTGTAGCCCTGAGCCTCAAGGAAAAGTAAATGATGTTCGTGGAGAACTTCACATGACGAGAAACAATCAATATTAATTAAACTTTGTTAGTTGAGCTTCAATCTGGCAAACAATGAAAACACAGGATGAACTACAATGTCCCAAGTCAAAGAGAAAGACTCCAAGAAGTAAGCCTTAACTCACGGGATTCACTCTGGCTTGATGGTAAACTGTCGGCCTCCAGTCTCAGGGGACCGGGTTCAAATCCCAGGCAGGATATTGAGAACAGGATACACTCTCCCAAACACGTCCATTTCTCATGTGCTTCAAGTAGAAGTGATTCCCACAACACTGGTGGCTGGCTGTGGATGCATTCCTGTGTTGTGTTCCCCATGAAGGGGCAGGAAATTAGATGGCCTGCATCTCCTATACAAGTTCTGGTCTCGTTACCTCAGAAAATGTGGAAGTGACCAGAAAAATTGAAGCACAAAGAAATTCATCTAAATGGGAGAAGGGAAGCCGTGTAATGACTCGAGATGTGGATTAAGACTCCAAAAGGCTTTGATCCACAATGATCCCTCTGGCTCAGTGCTGGAGTATATGCTTCCCGTCTCAGGGTCCCAGGTTCAAATCCCCGGTGAAAGGTTGGGAAAAATGTTTGTTCTCCTGAAGAGGTTAATTTTTCATGAGCTTCAAGGAGCAGAAATGCCTCCCACAACAGTGCTCAGGCACCATGAGCCTCGCCGTGAAACATCAGGCCTCATTTTGTTTGGCCACATGTAACAGGCGAGTGGGGATGAGGCAGACAAAGGCTAGAAGCCGTACTTTGCTTGTGACTGCATCTTGGTCATTTTGTTCAACGCCCAAGTGTTCTTGAGGTCCAACTCGCGCTCCTTGGCCTGGTGAGCCAAGTAGGTGATCTGGTGCTTCTGCTTCTGTTTCTGTGTGGGAAGTCCTTCACGTTTCCTGCTGAATCCATGTTGAGGCTTCTCCTCACTCAGCGCCTTGGTCATCCATTCCTGTTTGGTCAGCAATGCATCATCTGCATTAACATCAATGAAGTTGATGGCATCGGCCCGGCCACGCTTCCCAGCCAGCCGCATGAGAGTGGCTTCATCAATGCCGACTGCTGCTGCTGTTGTTGCTGCCTCTGGTTGAGGGAGCTCTTGTACCATGGTGCTGGGGCCTACCTGCTCATAGTGCTGGTGCTGCACCATGGAAGGTGAAGGGCCCTCAGGGTGGATGCTGGGAACTCTGGGTTCTTCCCTCAGGGGCTCCAAAGTGGGTGCAATTCCAGTCACAACATGACTGGCAGCCACCTCAGGAACAACCTTGGCATAGTTTGTATCAGATTCCTCGGACAGGGAAAAAAAATCTGAGGTTCCTGTCGGAGCCTCATCCTCCTCCTCATCATCTGAAACATTACCAACTACACCTGCTGCTGGCGGTGGAGGCTTCTTTGTGACCTTCCTCGCGGGCTTCTGGGTCTGCGTCGGCCTCTTGGTAAGGACGTGTGGCACCAAGGACCGCTTGGCCTCCTTAGCAGACACATTCTTAGGCTCCGGCAACACTGAGAAGAGGCCGCTGCCACTCCTGGAGGGATTCACCTTCTTTTTGGGCGGTTCCTTCACCTCTTCATCATCATCATCATCTGCAAACTGGAAAAAAAAAACTGGTAAGCACTTTAGCTCCATAAAGGTTGTGGAGCCATTCAACCAGCTCCACCAAAATATAAATTCTAGTTTGTACACCGGGACTACTCAGTACATTGTACTGTGATGCCTGACACCTCCAAATGTCCATCAGACATGAGACCCATGGTGGATGATTTTTATGTACAACAAAAGAGGCAGCCAAGGACATAACAGAACACAAAAAAGAGGCATTTAAAACACTGCTCCCACAACAAGGAAACAATTTCATGTAAACATAATCACATTAGATTGGATAAGTGTCTTACAAAAATAGAAGTCACAGGAAAGAAGTAATACAGATGAAGGAAAGCTGTTCTGAAGTTTACCTGTGAATGGAGTGGAAAGTTGGAAAGTTTCATTTAGTCGGCGCAACATCTGTGGTCATATGCCAGAGAGAGACAGGAGGGGAAGGAATCATAGGAGAAGGGAACAGGCCCCAGGAGACAGGACACAACCCCCGATTAATACCTGGTACCCATTCACTGCTGGGTGGACAGGGGCGTAGGGTATCGGAAAAGCCGCCCAGATATTTCCACTCCGCCCGGGAATCGAATCCAGGCTCTCTCAGTTGTGAGCCGAGTGTGCTAACCACTGCACCATGAGTGAATGGAATGGTCAACTCTCATTGGGAATGTTAGAGACTCGAGAGTACACAGAGCTAAGGCAGAAAGTGGTACACATCGAAGCCACAGGAGGGGTGAAGACATGCAATTATGTCCCAAAGAGCTATTATTATAAAAATAGCAAAAAAAGCAATGCTGGACTGTAATTTAAGGGGTAGAAGATACTCAATGAGGGGGGGGCAATGCAGCAAAAAAAATAATTCTTTCCAAAACAGCTGTGTGAGTAAAGCCCCCCCATGGGATGTATACCTCATGCAAAGGCAGACAAGGCCCTTATAGCCACCGCTGCCATGCTATCGTACTCAGAGCATCTTATTTTCTGGCTTCTGACTCATAATTATCGCCAGGAAACACCAATAATTAATCATTTTAATGATAACAAGATATAAAGGCAGTTATCGGGGTCAAGGAGGCAGTTTTTGGGGTCGGAAATCAGCAAAAATAGGAGGCTGAGTACGACAATCTGGCAACGTTGCTCATAGGTAGCATCTGAGAGGGGGAAACAGTTGGTGGCGATGATACAGAACACGTAACCTCTAGGAACCTGATTCAGCTATATGTGTCTTTTATATTGCTGAATCATGTTACGACGTCTTATATTATAATACATTGTAAGTTTCACTGATACCGGGAGGACATGGGGCATTAATAGCATTGCCTCTCTTGTGCTACAAAGGTTCTGTAGATAGGAGGAAGTAAGGAGTTGGATTCTTTATCAATAAGAATCTAACAAGGAACATTAACCCTTTCCATTCGTGACGCAGACATCGGCGTCACAGCATGGAAAGGGTCAAGAGGAAATGGAAGAGGATTAATCCTCTTCTAAACCTCCTCAATCCTCCGGAGAGAGACAGAAGGGGAAGGAATTGTAGGAGAAGGGAACAGATCCCAGGAGACAGGACACAACCCCTGATTAATACCTGGTACCCATTCACTGCTGGGTGGACAGGGGCGTAGGGTATCAGAAAAGCCGCCCAAATTTTTCCACTCCGCCCGGGAATCAAACCCGGGCTCTCTCGGTTGTGAGCCGAGTGTGGTAACAACTGCACCACGAAACCCCCTCCGTGTTTTATAAACCAAGTATACATCAGCATAGGCTGTAATGGCTTCCAGTCCTTCACCAAGTATTCCTACAAGCATGACTAAGTGTAAAAAAAAATATATATTATGGAAGGTGTCAGTAAAAGCTCATTCATTGTAAAAAGTGACAGTAATGATAAAATACCAAGTGAAAAAAAGTGCGCATGGAGAAGCCAGCAAGCTGAGAGGAGAAAGAAAGGGATGAAGCTTTCTCACACTGCCTCCCCGAGTCTGTGACCCACCACAGCATCACCGCCACCAGTAAGGCAAGTTTTTACCAAAGATATTTACTGGCCATTGTCTCATGATGGTGACTGGGAGCCTGAACAATTGGATGAACACAAAGGGGAGAGGAGGCAGTAGCCCAGCTGGTAAAACATCCAGCCAGTCTGATCGACCAGTTGGTGGCCATACTTAAGTCTGCCGTACAATTTGGAAATAAAAATGCAAAGAGGGCAGATTGCATGAAGAAACAATGAAAAGGGGAAGGAAATATAAATGTCAAAGAACAAAATGTTGAATATTAAATGGTCATTAACAGACTTGGTAGGTAGTTAGTGGAGATCATTCTGGAGAAATACCTTAATTACTCCCCGCACCTGTTTTGAGACTGTTCAATGACATACACGTTCAGTTTTCCTGCCCTCAAAATATCTGATCACACAATTACTGGTTGCAATTCATCTTTTAAAAACACAAGAAAAGTTAACCCTATTTATGTATCTGAATGACTTTTAACGTCAAACATTAACTTTCAGAAAATTACCTATTAATGGCGTTATGTAAAAAATTTAACACCAAAAAGGAAACTGACAATTCAATGTTGCTTGTGCCCAACAATGTATATTAAAAACAGCAGCTAGCAAAGAGTATCTCACATATTTATCATAAACCATTAACGTTAACAAATATAACCAAACCCAACACCACCTAAGGGCAGAGCTTCCCCCAACTTAGACTCCCACAGTGAACCATCTCCACAGGAAAAAATCAGAGACGAATATTACAAGATGTGTCAGAAAAAAAACTCCACAGTGACGGGTGAAAAACTAGATGAATAGGTAAATATGGGCCCCGACTTCCCAAGGGTCCTCCAAGATCATAAGGGGAAGGGGATTAGGCCTTTTTCGTTACTTTTAAATTTTTGCACTTTCATATTATGGTTGAGGGACATGTATATTGCCCCTTATCTATAATATGGAGGCTTAACCTGGTAGCAGCGGGGATCATGTTTCTTAATGGTCCCTCCAAGCGAGAAAAATGAGAAAAAATCACCCCTCACACAAACCATTTCATAATATATATCAAAGCATTTGTGATCAGATTATGCATCATCTACTTTGGGGGGTAAATATCATGGCACAAATTTGGCGCGTCGCTGCTACACGGTAAAGCCACAAATTTGGCTCGTCGCTGCTACACGGTAAAGCCACAAATTTGGCCCATTGCTGCTACACGGTGAAGCCACAAATTTGGCCCGTCGCTGCTACACGGTGAAGCCACAAATTTGGCCCGTCGCTGCTACACGGTGAAGCCACAAATTTGGCCCGTCGCTGCTACACGGTGAAGACACAAATTTGGCCCGTCGCTGCTACACGGTGAAGCCACAAATTTGGCCCGTCGCTGCTACACGGTGAAGCCACAAATTTGGCCCGTCGCTGCTACACGGTGAAGCCACAAATTTGGCCCATCGCTGCTACACGGTAAAGCCACAAATTTGGCCCGTCGCTGCTACACGGTAAAGCCACAAATTTGGCCCGTCGCTGCTACACGGTAAAGCCACAAATTTGGCTCGTCGCTGCTACACGGGTTAAGTTTAATGGTTTACGATAAATATGTGAGATACGCTTTGCTACCCCTAGCCTCTGTTTTTAATATACCTTGATGGGCAGAAGCGACATTAACTATAATATTGAGGCGTAACATCGTATTCTGAAGGCGCGGAGTCAATCTTAACAATTACCAATGAATACCCTTACCAAACCTTAACCAAGACGACTCACCTCCGACAACGACGGAATCAAGATCTTCACTTTCTTCGCCTTCTTCTGCGTCGGCGGCGGCTGGGCGTCAATCTTCGGCGGCCCACCCTCGTTATTATTCTGCTGTTTCTTCAGGTCCTGCGTCACCTTCCACGTCTCCACCGTCGGCACATCCACCACCTCATCCTCCACCTCCTCCCCGGCCGGCAGTAAACTCATAACAGGCACGGGGGCGGGAACGGAGGAAAAGAGGCCACTGGACGGCTTACTCTCCACGGCATAATCATCGTCCTCATCCACAATTGTCTCTACTCCACTGGGCTTAGGGATCACATTTTTCGGAGTGTCTGCCGAGGGCTTTTTTGCGTCTATTTTCTGGGGGGGTTTGTCATTCAGGGTCTCCTCTTCGTCCTCTGAGTCCGTGCCCATATCGCTGTTGTCACTGTACGCCACAAGAGCCATGGTGTTAAGTTAGTCTGTCTGTCTGGGTGAAAACTGGCTTATATATACGATGTTTGGCTTTTCGTTCTTTAATTTCTCAGTGTTTTCTTCTTGGTATCCTTAGTGGTTCTTTAATATCCTTAGGTCTGTGGTATCCTTAAGTTCTGAGTCCGTCGCTCCTTTTAGTGGTTCCTTAATATCCTTAGGTCTGTGGTATCCTTAAGTTCTGAGTCCGTCGCTCCTTTTAGTGGTTCCTTAATATCCTTAGGTCTGTGGTATCCTTAAGTTCTGAGTCCGTCGCTCCTTATAGTGGTTCCTTAATATCCTTAGGTCTGTGGTATCCTTAAGTTCTGAGTCCGTCGCTCCTTATAGTGGTTCCTTAATATCCTTAGGTCTGTGGTATCCTTAAGTTCTGAGTCCGTCGCTCCTTTTAGTGGTTTCGTGGTTCCTTTATATCATTGGTATCCTTAGTGGTTCCTTAATATCCTTAGGTCCATGGTATCCTTAAGTTCTGAGTCCGTCGCTCCTTATAGTGGTTCCTTAATATCCTTAGGTCTGTGGTATCCTTAAGTTCTGAGTCCAATGGTCCTTATAGTGGTTCCTTTGTGTTCTTAGTTCTTTAGTTCCTTGGTATCCTTAGGTCCGTGGAATCCTAGCTCCTTGGTATCCTTAGTGGTTCCTAAATATCCTTCATCCTTCGGTACCCTTGATTTCTTTGGGTCCTTCGTTCCTCAGTGTTCTTATGGTTCCTTAATATTCTTAGTTCCGTGTTCTTTGTTCTTCTGGTTGCTTGAGGTCGTTAATGGCGTGGGCGTGTGGCTCTGGGGTGGTGCTGGGGTGCTGCAGGAGTCCTCACAGCTGACCCGCGCCGTGGTGTTGACGTCCTTGCTCTTGCTCTTGCTGTACAGGTGACCAACGTTGCCAGATTGTCGTACTCAGCCTCTTATTTTTACCAACTTCCACCCCAAAACTGTCTCCTAGGCCCCAATAACTAGATTCATTTATATTTATCTTTAAAATAGTTTATGCCTGATGTTCCTTGGCAATAGGTAGCCGTCAAAAATCCTTAAATACAATGCCCTGAGTACGATAACTGGTGACTCGCTCCGCCCAGTGTTGCCAATACCAAATATGGCGGATGTAATAGCGCTAGACTGAGGTGTGAAATGCGCTAGAAATGCAAATGCGGCTATATAATGGTTATTTTTTGATCACTTGTCCCCTACCATTGTATCTTTTTAGTTTCCTGGTGCTATTTCCACATGTATCCATAGTTGTATAATCTGTACTGCCTGGAGGTTGGGATGGCATGCGCTCCTCCTTTAATTGAATTGTTTTACTTGCAACAATAAACTATCAATCAATCAATCAATCAGATATAAAGGGATCATACACTGCTGAGTCACAACAACATCTCCTCTCATCAACAATTAAGTCTCCTGGGTAGTCTGAGGATCATTAACGCCTCCGTGGTACAGTGGTCAGCGTGGGCAAAATAGAGGTCAAGTTCGTGGATTGGATCGATATATATCAACAAATGACTGCAATCTGAGTTTATGCGAAATTTCATAACTGGTGTTCCCTTATGTAACGGAAACACCCATGCACACACCAGTGACTAACCGGGAAGTCTACCACTAGGACACTTAAACAGTAGGATTGCGTACGACATTATCAGACGCCTTCTCTTCTGACATCAATATATATTCAAAGGTCGAAAAGGAGATCAGTCGGGTTATAATGGGTCGTATTTTAAGACATTTCATCCCCCAAGAACACTAATTTAACAAGGCTTTCGTAGGAGTTGTGGGCATTTCCAGGAGTAGTTCTATGACCCTGGTGGTAGTGTGACCCTTCCTCTGTACCATGAACCTGTAGAAACACTCATTAGAACCCGAATGACCCCCTCTTTGACCTTTACTAATAGCTGGTGTGAGAAGTGAAAGTGTTAATGAGTCTTTTTTTTCACGTTCAAGGCACAGAGGAAGGGTTGAACTATACCCCCAGAGTTACAAAATTACCCATAAGTCAATCAAGAATATCTTCACCCGACCCAAAATTGACCTCGATCTTCTGGGCTCTCGTTCTCTTTTCTTTCATCCTCGTTCTCTTCTCTTTCATTCTCTCTTTCAATCTCGTTCTCTTTTCGTTCATTCCTTCTTTCATTCTCTCTTTCGTTCTCTCTTCTGGGCTCTCGTTCTCTTTTCTTTCATTCTCTCTTTCAATCTCGTTCTTTTTTCTTTCATTTCTTCTTTCATTCTCTGTTTCGTTCTCTCTTCTGGCCTCTCGTTTTCTTTTCTTTCATTCTCTCTTTCATTCTCGTTCTCTTTTCTTTCATTCTCTCTTTCATTCTCGTTCTCTTCTCTTTCATTCTCTCTTTCACTCTCGTTCTCTTTTCTTTCATTCCTTCTTTCATTCTCTCTTTAATCGTTCTCTCTTCTGGGCTCTCGTTCTCTTTTCTTTCATTCTCTCTTTCAATCTCGTTCTCTTTTCTTTCATTTCTTCTTTCATTCTCTCTTTCGTTCTCTCTTCTGGGCTCTCGTTCTCTCTTCTTTCATCCTCGTTCTCTTCTCTTTCATTCTCTCTTTCACTCTCGTTCTCTTTTCTTTCATTTCTTCTTTCATTCTCTCTTTCGTTCTCTCTTCTGGGCTCTCGTTCTCTCTTCTTTCATCCTCGTTCTCTTCTCTTTCATTCTCTCTTTCACTCTCGTTCTCTTTTCGTTCATTTCTTCTTTCATTCTCTCTTCTGGCCTCTCGTTTTCTTTTCTTTCATTCTCTCTTTCATTCTCGTTCTCTTTTCTTTCATTCCTTCTTTCATTCTCTCTTTCGTTCTCTCTTCTGGCCTCGCATTCTCTCCTTTCTCCTTTCTTTCATTCTCTCTTTCATTCTCGTTCTCTTTTCTTTCATTCTCTCTTTCAATCTCGTTCTCTTTTCTTTCATTCCTTCTTTCATTCTCTCTTCTGGGCTCTCGTTCTCTTTTTCTTTCGTTCGGAGCAGAATCTAGAGACTTTTATTTGTCGTTGTTTTCTGTTGTTTACCCTTATAGCTGCTTCCCTTACTGTAAAAAAATAATTACAAGAGCTATAAAACTATCCATGGAAAGGCCCACAGCTCTTACGAAAGCCGTGTTAAATGTGTGTGCTTGGGTGCCGAGGTCCAGTTTGGGGAATTTTCAAAACACTCACGGACGTAGATTTTGACGCCTATGAATTCCCGACATATGTCTGGGAAAATCCAGGAGAATGGCAACTCTAAATAAACTAGGTAAGCACACAAGGAAATGGAGAAGGAGAAGAATTAAGGAGAAGAAGAAGAAGAAGAAAGAAAGAAAAAAAAGGAGAGAAAGAAAAAGGAAAGAAAAAAAGAAAGAAAGAAAGAGAAAAAGAAGAAGAAGAAGAAGAAGAAGAAGAAAAGAGGGAGAAGAAGAAAAAGAGAAGAAGAAAAAGAAAAGAAGGAAAGAAAGAAAAAAGAAAGAAAAATAAACAAATAAAGAGAAAAAGATGAGAAAAAAGAAGAGGAAAAAGAAGGAGAAAAAGAAGAAAACAAGAACAAGATGAACAAATGAAGAAGGAAAAAAGAACAAGTAGAAGAAGAAGAACAACAACAACAACAACAACAACAACCAACCAACCAAGCAGGCAAACAAACAAACAAACAAACAAACAGCATATATTACATTCGTGGAACCAGCATTGCACTGAACACATGATAAATCCCACCCCCCATGACACCGCCCGCTCATTGCTAAACAGTAACCCACGAGAACGAGGCCTCGAGTAAGAACAGAGGACAGTCTCTACGCAGCCTTCACCAACGCCACCAGCACCAGACATTCCCCTCGACGCACTGAGACGCATATATGGTGTGTAATACGCCTCCGTTTGTTATGTTAGTTCATTGACTAGACCTCACTTCGAATATGCAGTGCAGTTTTTGTGCCCGTATTACAGAAAGGATATAGATTCCCTCGAGGCAATACTGAGGGCTAAAATGTGTGTATGTCGGGCTACACTGTGGGTCGTATTATAAGACATTTCGGTGGCCAAGTTCACATATTTGACAAGGCTTTCGTAGGAGTTGTGGGTATTTCCAAGAGTAGTTTTATGACCCTGGTGGTAGTTTGCCTCTTCCTCTGTACCGTGAACCTAAAGAAACACTCATTAGAACCCGACTGACCCACTCTTTAACCTTTAGAAATTGTTAATGTGAGAAGCGATAGTCTTATGATACCGTCCTAATATCTTTCTCTATCCTTGTGAGAGAACCGTCAGTCTTACCACGAGCGTGTTTTGAGAGGCAGCGACTATATTGCGAAGGTTGGTTGAATATATAAGCGTTCAGTCGACATAACTGTTACAATTAAAGAAGGGGAAGGAACACGCTTGCAATACTATAGTTTAATTTACGCATTCAAACGGCCATACTTGTCTTGCCATTAATATGATTGATTGATTGATTGATAGTTTATTGTTGCAGGTAAACAACAAGGGAGAAGGGAGGAACATGCCATCCCAACCCCCAGGCAGGACAGAGTGTGATTATACAACTATTAATACATGTGTAGGGAGCACCCATGTTAACAGCAGCGATTAGCAAAGGTTAACTATTGTATATGCATTGTGAGCGTTTACTCGACATGACACCAATACGCACATACGTCGGAGAAGAGCTTTGCAATATATTAGTTAACAACGTTTTCTAATTGCTTTACCGCCAGCGTGTTTAAAGGTTGAAAGTGACAAAAGTTCAATGCGCTGTATAGGCCTACGTTCAGTCGACACCAGTAGGCACATCAGAGTTGAAAATACGCTTGCAATATTATTCAAATTTACGCATTCAGACATTCTTACTTGTCTTAACATCGGAGTGTTTTTAGAGGCGTCGGCTAGTAAAGGTTGAATAGATTGTTCCCCTCCACTCAGTACGACACCAGCAGGGATAGGCCTATACGGTTGATAATACGCTGATAATATTAGATTACACATTCAAACAGTCCACTCCTAATTTGACACTTCTCCAACCGTATTTAAAATTATCATGGATTTTCTTTCACTTTTCCTTATAGAGTTTTTCTGTGGGGTCTTATTTTCCCGTTTTCTCTTCCTTGTCTGCCAAATTGATGTAAAATAAAATAAAACAGGTACCAGAAAATTATATTACAAATGATTTCCTTGGATTTTCTTTCACTTTTCCTTATAGAGTTTTTCTGCGGGGTCTTATTTTCCCGTATTATTTTCCTTGTCTGCAAATTATTTCCTTGGATTTTCTTTCAATTTTCCTTAATAAGATATATTACAAATGATTTCCTTGGATTTTCTTTCATTTTTCCTTATAAAGTTTTTCTGCGGGGTCTTATTTTCCCGTTTTCTCTCCCTTCTCCTTTGTTATTTTACTAGCAACAATAAACTATCAATCAATCAATCAATCTCTTCCTTGTCTGCCAAATTGATGTAAAAGGAAAAAGAAACAGGTCCCAGAAAGATATATTACAAATGATTTCCTTGGATTTTCTTTCAATTTTCCTTATAGAGTTTTTCTGCGGGGTCTTATTTTCCCGTTTTCTCTCCCTTCTCCTTTGTTGTTTTACTTGCAACAATAAACTATCAATCAATCAATCAGTCTCTTCCTTGTCTGCCAAATTGATGTAAAAAGAAAAAAAAAGGCTCCAGAATGATATATTACAAATGATTTCCTTGGATTTTCTTTCAATTTTCCTTATAGAGTTTTTCTGCGGGGTCTTATTTTCCCGTTTTCTCTCCCTTGTCTGCCTCATCGGGTGTCGAAGATGATGAAAAGAAAGAAACAAAAAAGCATCAGGAAGGACATACGATAAGGGGGTGTACGCGCACTGGTTCCACGCGTTGCCAGATTGTCGTACTCAGAGCCGCGTATTAACCGGTTTCCTGCACCATAAGCACCAATAATCAACCATTTAAATGATAACCATATATGAAGGCAGTTATTTGGGTGATGATAGCGGTTTTTGGGTCGGAAATCGGCAGACATCAGAGGTGGAGTACGACAATCTGGCAACGTTGGAACGCGCTTTCTTTTCCTTCCTCCTTCCTCATGATCCCCCTACCAGGCCACCGTTGCCAGATTATCGTACTCAGAGCATAGTATTTATCGGTTTCTGACGCCTAACTATTGCCAAGAAACATCAGAATCTAAATCTTTTAACGATAAATATAACTCTTTCTATCTCAATCTATATATCTTTCTATCTCAATCTATCTATCTTTCTATATCTGTTTCTATCTCTATCTATCTTTCTATATATCTCTTTCTATCTCAATCTATCTATCTTTCTATCTCAATCTATATATCTTTCTATCTCAATCTATCTATCTTTCTATATCTCTTTCTATCTCAATCTATCTTTCTTTCTGTATCTCTTTCTATCTCAATCTATCTATCTTTCTATCTCAATCTATCTATCTTTCTATATCTCTTTCTATCTCAATCTATCTATCTTTCTATATCTCTTTCTATCTCAATCTATCTATCTTTCTATCTCAATCTATCTATCTTTCTATCTCAATCTATCTTTCTATATCTCTTTCTATCTCAATCTATCTATCTTTCTATCTCAATCTATCTATCTTTCTATCTGCAGACGATGCGTGGAGTGGCGTTCCTTGCCCTGCTATGGATGGCGTGGGCAGGAACAGTCTTGGGGTACTCCTGGGAGACTACGCAGGAGGCGTTTATATATTGCCAATGCGTCCCTTACTATCTCTGCATGGACGGCGTTATCTCCACCGACGGGAGCAACCTCTTCGACGCCCGATCAGCAGAACCATCAGAACCCGTGACTAACGTTGAGCGGTGTCCTGGTTTGATTGACGTTTGTTGCGGAATCCCTCCACCTCCAACGCCTTCCACCACTTCGATACCCACTACTACCACCCCTTACAGTACTCTCCCACCGGTAACACCCCCTCCTACGCTACCCCCTGATACCCCATGTAGTTGTGTGTCCTTCTTCGACTGCCCTCCTGAGCGCCTTGTGAGTGATGGCCTCGGGAACACCTCACTTGAGTTTCTTGGCTTCAGTTACTCACATTCACAGTGTCGTGATTCGTTCTCTCTTTGCTGTGCTGTGGAGCCTACAACCACGCCTACGCCTACACCCACGCCTGCTCCTACACCCACGCCTTATGTTCCGAAGTGTGAGTGTGTCCCGCCATATCTCTGCGACGTGAACGGAGAGCTTATAGTTGACGGTCATGGTTTGCTGGATGTCCGAAAGAGAGTTGGCCACCACGAGACGCCTTCAGGGGAGTGCGCCGTTTCTTATTTCGTCTGTTGTAGCCCACCTGGTACTCCACCTCCTCCTCCAACTCCTCCTCCACCTCCTCCTCCTCCTACGACCACCTCCTCCACCACCACCGCCACCACAATTGACGTTCTCTCAAACTCCACCTACACGAACTACACGATTGAATCTTCTTCCACGGAGCAGCCCACCACCTCCACCACCACCACCACAGAGCCTCCACCAGTTAGCTGTGGTATCAGAAACTCCGACGGGATAGGGGTATGTTACGTGTGTGTGTGTGTGTGTGTGTGTGTGTGTGTGTGTGTGTGTGTGTGTTGCTATTGTTTTGGAGCTACTACTACTACTACTACTACTACTACTACTACTACTACTCCTACTTCACTACAATCACACTAAAAAAAAATAAAAAGCAATGTTACCTTTCTCAAGATTGCCAACCCGTCATTTCCTTCTTCCCTTTTCCAGGCGCGCATCTCGGGGTTCAAGACTGGGGAGAGCCAGTTTGGAGAGTTCCCGTGGGTGGCTGCCGTCGTCACCGAAGACCTCGCCATGGATATGCTCATCTACCGCTTCGTCGGGGGCGGCACCCTTGTCCACCCGCGCGTCGTAGTCACCGCCGCCCACAAGGTGTTGAGGTGAGCTATGGGTCGTATTTTAAAACATTTCGTCGCCCAAGTTCACATATTTGACATGGCTTTCGTAGGAGCTGTAGGCCTTTCCAGGGGTAGTTTTATGACCCTGGTGGTAGTTTGACCCTTCTTCTGTGCCATGAACCTTAAAAACACTCATGAAAAGCAGATTGATCCCCTCTTTGACCTTTAGAAATAGTTGATGTGAGAAGCGATGGTGTCTCAAAATACAGCCCTATGTCTATATACACCAAGTCAAGTCATACGCAGGTTTGTGGGAGGAGACACGGCCGAGGCGTGGTTTATTCGTGACGTTGCTTGGAGCCAAACTAGAGAATGTGGAAACAGGGATTTAGAGAAAACGAGGAAAGGCGGACTAATTTAAATCAATCACTTCAACATGCCCTCCCTCACACCCCACACCGCCGTTTGTAGTCATTGGAATTACAGTCACGCAATAGCACAATAAAAAGACATTATTCCGTCAGTGGCTTGCCTGAACGCGCTGTGAAAGAAGGCGAGAATGCACATCCAGAGTGCACATACGGCCCCAACTTTAGTCACCCCTGAACTGGCGGGTATTTTTTTTTTTGGCTCCAAGTGACGTCATCCCGCTGCTCCGCCCCCAAAACCGCCTCCTGCGCGTACCGGTCGCAGTTTTGAAGCAGACTTGACTTGGTATATATAGACTTAGCTGGGAGCGTTGATAATAGCCCCTGAAGCCATGACAGCACGCATTGCCTATCTATAACCCTTCCAGTGAGAATGAGCGTTCCCTGTTCGTGCGCGTGGGTGAGTGGGACACGCAGAAGCACCAGGAGCCGTACCCACACCAGGACATCGAGGTGGCTAGCATAGTGGTGAACCCGTATTTCCACGGATCGACCCTCGTCAACGATGTGGCTCTTCTTTTCCTGAAGGTGGGTCTATCTATCTTTCCTTTCCCTCCATTTTTTCTTTCATTTCCTCCCTCTCCTTCCCTTTCCTTTTTCCCTTATTTCTCTCCTCTCCTTCTGTTTCCTGCCTCTTCTCTCTCCTTCCCTTTCCTCCCTCTCCTTCCCTTTCCTTTTTCTCTTATTTCTCTCCTTTCCTTCTATTTCCTGCCTCTTCTCTCTCCTTCCCTTTCCTCCCTCTCCTTCCCTTTCCTTTTTCTCTTATTTCTCTCCTCTCCTTCTGTTTCCTGCCTCTTCTCTCTCCTTCCCTTTCCTTTCCCTCCATTTTTTCTTTCCTTTCCTCCTTCTCCTTCCCTTTCCTTTTCTCTTATTTCTCTCCTTTCCTTCTATTTCCTGCCTCTTCTCTCTATTCCTTTTCCTCCCTCCACTTTTTCTTTCCTCCTTCTCCTTCCCTCTCCTCCTCTCTTTCCTTCCCTTTCCTCCTTCTCTCTTCTCTTTCCTCCCTCTTTCTCTCCTCCCTTCCCATTTCCTCTCCTTTACTACTAATACTAATAATATGGTCGTCAGGAGGAGGCGGTACTCGGCCCACATGTCAACACACTCTGCCTGGCGAAGAGTCTGGACGAGGTGGACTCCAGCGCTTGCGTCATTAATGGCTGGGGCGTGTCCTCCTTCGGTACGTGGAGTAGGGTTTTGTTCTCTCTCTCTCTCTCTCTCTCTCTCTCTCTCTCTCTCTCTCTCTCTCTCTCTCTCTCTCTCTCTCTCTCTCTCTCTCTCTCTCTCTCTCTCTCTCTCTCTCTTTCCCTTTTCTTTCTCTCCTGTTTTTTTCCCTTTCCTTTCTCTCCTTTCCTTCTGTTTCCTGCCTCTCCTCTCTCCTTCGATATCCTACTTTTCCTCTTTATCCTTCCCTTTCCTCCTCATTCCCTCTGTTCTCTCCTCCCTCTTTCTCTCTTTCCTTCCCTTCCCTTCCTCTTATCTCCCTCTCCCTCATCTCCTCTTTCCTTCCCTTTCCTCTTTCTGCTCTGTCTCCTTCCTTCCCTTTCCTTCCTATCGTATCCCCACATCGCTACCAACACCCTAAGACCACCAACCCTTCACGCCTTACGCTAAAATCTAAATAAGGTGATCACACTACCCCACATCACCCCACATCACTCCACACCAATCCCCCACACCTCCCTATACCCCTTAGCTTAACAAATTCCGCGTGTCCTTCAAGATACGGGCGAATATCAGACGGTCATGAAAAGCCTTACCCTGCCTTTGGTGCCTCGCCCGAAGTGTGTTAACAGGCTGAGGAGGACTCGACTCGGGGCCTTCTTCCGCCTGCATCCCAGCTTCATCTGCGCCGGCGGGGAGAAGGGAAAGGACGCGTGTAAGGTGAGATAGATAATTGAAAAGATAGATAGACAGACTGACAGAGAGATAGAGAGAGGGATAAACCCCATGTAAGATAAGATAGATAGATAGTTAATAGATATAGATAGATAGATAGACAAATAGAGAAAGAGAAAGAGGATAAACCACATGTAAGGTAAGATAGATAGATAGTTAATAGATATAGATAGATAGACGAATAGAGAAAGAGGATAAACCGCATGTAAGTATAAGAGATAGATAGATAGAGATAGATATAGATGGATAGACGAATAGAGAAAGAGAAAGAGAATAAACTCCATGCAAGTAAGATAGATAGATGGTTAGAGATAGATAGATAAACGAATAGAGAAAGAGAGAAAAGATAACCAAATGCTTAAGGTAAGATAGATAGAGAGATAGATAGGTTAACAGAGAGAGATAGAGAGGGAGATTCCACTCTTTTCCTCCCCTTCACTTTCTTTCCCTGACCTCTGTTTATCATCTCTCTCAGCTCCTCACTCTCCCCCTCTCTTCCTCTTCCATGCATACCCCCTCTCACCCTTTTCCTTCCCCTCCTCTCACTCTTTTCCATTCTCTCTCCCTTCCACCTCCTCTCAATCCTTTCATTCAACTACTCCTATCATATTTACCCTCACTCTTCCTCACTCCCCCTCACACTTCCTTCCCTCCCCTCCAGTACCTACGTCCTCTCCCCTCACCCTTTTCCCTTTCCGTTAACTTTTAAGCTCCCTTCCCTCAATCCCTTTCATCATCTCTCCCTTCCCTTCCTCACACTTCTGATCTCTATAGGGTGACGGAGGCGGGCCACTCTCCTGTCCCAAGAAAGGCGGGGAGGCTGGGCAGCATCTCCTGGTGGGGGTGACCGCGTGGGGGATTGGCTGTGGCGATGACGGATTGCCCGGCGTGTATGTGAATGTGCCTTTCCTTCACGCCTGGATCACCGAGACAATTGAACGCTTCCTCCCCACTACTACCACTACTACCACCACGCCCACTACTACTACTACTACTACTACTACCACTACTGCTTCCACCACCACTGCAATGCCAAAGGTAGATATGTAAGATCTGAATGTGCTGTGAATGACTGTGGATCTAGATATTTGATAATTTACGACACTATATAATATCCACCACTACTACTACTACTACTACTACTACTACTACTACTACTACTTCTACTGCTTCCACCACCACTGCAAGGCCAAAGGTAGATATATAAGACCTGAATGTAGTGTGAATGAGTGTGGATCTAGATATTTGATAAGTCTACGATACTATATAATATCCACCACTACTACTACTACTACTACTACTACTACTACTACTACTACTACTACTGCTTCCACCACCACTGCCATGCCAAAGGTAGCTATATAGGACCTGAATGTGGTGTGAATTAGTGTTGATCCAGATATTTGATACGTCTGCAATGCTAATAATTGGCTATACAACACTACCCTTTCACTATCATCCCCCCCCCACCACCACCACCACTATCACCCCACAACACTACAGACAAGGTACAATTAGTCTCAGAGCGGAGAGATCACCTTGCTAGTGGGAAATGGGGGAAATAAGTGAAATTGTGCACAGGCCGGAGCAATAGGAAAGGACACGGAAATAAGGTTGTAAGCGGAGGAGCCCAACTGGGAGCCTAGGATAAGCGGAGATATCAGCTTTAGAGATAGTGGGAAATGGGGGAAAGAAGAAGTGAAATTGTGTACAGGAGCGATAGACAGGAAACGGAATAGGTTGTAAGCGGAGGAGCCCGACCGGGAGCCTGGGATAAGCGGAGATATCAGCTTTAGAGATAGTGGGAAATAGGGGAAAGATGAAGAAGTGAAATTGTGTACAGGAGCAATAGACAGGAAACGGAATAGGTTGTAAGCGGAGGAGCCCGACCGGGAGCCTAGGATAAGCGGAGATATCAGCTTTAGAGATAGTGGGAAATAGGGGAAAAAAGTGAAATTGTGTACAGGAGCGATTGACAGGAAACGGAAATAGGTTGTAAGCGGAGGAGCCCGACCGGGAGCCTAGGATAAGCGGAGATATCAGCTTTAGAGATAGTGGGAAATAGGGGAAAGATGAAGAAGTGAAATTGTGTACAGGAGCAATAGACAGGAAACGGAATAGATTGTAAGCGGAGGAGCCCGATCAGGAGCCTAGGATAAGCGGAGATATCAGCTTTAGAGATAGTGGGAAATAGGGGAAAGATGAAGTGAAATTGTGTACAGGAGCAACAGACAGGAAACGGAAATAAGGTTGTAAGCATTACGACTATTTTAAAGGGCTCAGCAGCGTTGCCAAATTGTCGTACTCTGAACATTGCATTTATCATATTTAGGCTCCAAGACTGTCGTAACTACACAATTGAATAATGATAGAAGATTAAAGTTAGCGTTAAAACTGTTATTTATTGATGTTTTTAGTGTTTTCTGCTATAGTTATCGGTCAGAAACTCAAGCTCAAGAAATCGACAATTACTGGGATTCTACTGTTTTTTTTTCTTTTCAGGACAAGAAGCACTACCACTGGCCAGGGGCTCGTCATCGTCATGGTTATCGTCGTAAACAAGAAATTCATCGTGCGCAAGATTCGTCGTAAATAAGAAAAACGTCGTAAACAAGAACTTCAACGTGCGCAAGATTCGTCGCAAACAAGAAAAAACGTCGTAAACAAAAAATTCTTCGTGCGCAAGATTCGTCGTAAACAAGAAAAAAAACGTCGTAAACAAGAAATTCATCGTGCGCAAGATTCGTCGTAAACAAGAAAAAAAAACTCGTAAACAAGAAATTCATCGTGCGCAAGATTCGTCGTAAACAAGAAAAAGAACGTCGCAAACAAGAAATTCGTCTTAACAAAGAGATTCGTCGTAAACAAGAAAAACCGTCGTAAACAAGAAATTCGTCTTAACAAAGAGATTCGTCGTAAACAAGAAAAACCGTCGTAAACAAGAGATTCGTCGTAGACAAAAAAAAACGTCGTAAACAAGAAATTCGTCCTAACAAAGAGATTGGTCGTAAACAAGAAAAACCGTCGTAAACAAGAGATTCGTCTGTGAACAAGAAAAATCGTCGTAAACAAGAAATTCGTCCTAACAAAGAGATTCGTCGTAAACAAGAAAAACCGTCGTAAAAAAGAGATTCGTCTGTGAACAAGAAAAACCGTCGTAAACAGGAAATTCGTCGTAAACAAGAAATTCGTCGTAACACAGAGATTCGTCGTATGGTGAGTAATCCGAACAGTTAGTTAAAAAACATTCACCAAAAATCAGATAAACAACTATGATGGAAACTAATACTTGTACAATATACTATAGGTAAAGCCCTGTACTCTTGATACCCTCCTCTTGAAAGTACACATGCCACGCCCTTGTTATGGTGCTGTATTTGACGTGGTGGTGAGAATATTGGTGCTGTATTTGATGTGGTGGTGAGAATATTGGTGCTGTATTTGATGTGGTGGTGAGAATATTGGTGCTGTATTTGATGTGGTGGTGAGAATATTGGTGCTGTATTTGATGTGGTGGTGAGAATATTGGTGCTGTATTTGATGTGGTGGTGAGAATATTGGTGCTGTATTTGATGTGGTGGTGAGAATATTGGTGCTGTATTTGATGTGGTGGTGAGAATATTGGTGCTGTATTTGACGTGGTGGTGAGAATATTGGTGCTGTATTTGATGTGGTGGTGAGAATATTGGTGCTGTATTTGATGTGGTGGTGAGAATATTGGTGCTGTATTTGATGTGGTGGTGACAATATTGGTGCTGTATTTGATGTGGTGGTGACAATATTGGTGCTGTATTTGATGTGGTGGTGAGAATATTGGTGCTGTATTTGATGTGGTGGTGACAATATTGGTGCTGTATTTGATGTGGTGGTGACAATATTGGTGCTGTATTTGATGTGGTGGTGACAATATTGGTGCTGTATTTGATGTGGTGGTGACAATATTGGTGCTGTATTTGATGTGGTGGTGACAATATTGGTGCTGTATTTGATGTGGTGGTGACAATATTGGTGCTGTATTTGATGTGGTGGTGAGAATATTGGCGCTGTATTTGATGTGGTGGTGACAATATTGGTGCTGTATTTGATGTGGTGGTGACAATATTGGTGCTGTATTTGATGTGGTGGTGACAATATTAAAGTGATTTAGTGCGGCAGCTTAAAAACATTTTCTTATTTATCTTGCCAGTAAATAAAACCTTCAGAATTTGACGTCGAGTTCCAGCTCTCTTCTTGGAAACTTCTTTAATGTTGAGTTTTGAACAATGTTTCCTCAAGTCCTGGATTTTGAATGAGGTCACAATCAAAATCATAAATAACTGTACATCAAGCCTACTTTTTTTTTTTTTGAGCACTTGTCTCCTACCATTGTGCCTTTTTCGTTTCATGGCGTTACCTCCACATGTATTATAAGTATAGTTGTACAGTCACATTATATCCTGCCTGGCACAACCGAGAGAGGCCGGATTCGATTCCCAGGCGGAGTGGAAAAATTTGGGCGGCTTTTCCGATACCCTACGCCCCTGTCCACCCAGCAGTGAATGGGTACCAGGTATTAATCGGGGGTTGTGTCCCGTCTCCTGAGATCTGTTCCCTTCTCCTATAATTCCTTCCCCTTCTGTCTATCTCCGGCATTCGGGCCCTGATTCTGATTCTGTTTGATAACGCGCAGGGAGCAGGGAGGGTGCATGACGCGCATATATATTAATGTCCCATGGTGAAGGGTTATCTCCACCACAAGGTTTATTAGGGCATATGCGACGGAGATGCGCACCGAGTCTACGCGCAGCTATAACGTACGCCTCAAACCTTACTTTTACTTTACTTGTGAGAACGGTTAAGTATCTCATTTTTTCCCTATTCCTTGTTGGCTGTTCAGATGGTTGTTACAGCGCAGTACTACTTAAATCATCGAGCCTTCCTACTTCTGCAACTACTACTACTACTACTACTAGCTACGACTACTACTACTACTACAACAACAGCGTTATCTTTTATGTCTTACCTAAAAAAGAGGTGCCGGCGGGTCGTATCACAAGACATTTCGCCGCCCAAGAACACATATTTGACAAGGCTTTCGTAGGAGTTGTGGGCATTTTCAGTAGTAGTTTTATAACCCTGGTGGTAGTTTGACCCTTCCTCTGTACCATGAACCTCAAGAAACACTCATTAGAACCCGACTGACCCCCTCCTTGGCCTTTAGAAATAGATGATATGAGAAGCGAAATTGTCTTATAGTACCAACCCAAGAGAGGAAGGGAAGGAGACTGTATATACTATGACTTAACAAGGGAGATTACTGCCCATACATCATCAGGACAGTGGGATTTGATTGTAGTAGTAGTAGTAGTAGTAGTAGTTATAGGCGCCTTACAGGAGACCTACATACAAGTGGAGCAATCAAACACCATCACAACACACAGCATAGAACACCCTTAACGTTTGGCAGCATAAAAGGAACGAAATCGATTTACAAAGAGAAATTAACACCTTCGACGATTATTGTTCCTGCAAGCACTACATACATACCAAGATACAAAGAGGAAAATCAGGTAACTTCAGCATCTCAAGCCAACGCAAACTGAATGACGGCAGCGAAATATCGAAGGGAAGAGAGAAAAAAAGCATATTACTACATAACGAGAAGTGGAACGAGTAGAGAGAGAAGTTTGGGGCACATATCAGTAGGCAGAGAGGATGATTGTGACGTCAGCAAATATCGGAGGGGAAGAGAAGGGATAGAAAACGTACAACACTACATAACAAGGAGTGTAGAGAATAAGGCATGAGAGTAAGGCGTAGAGAGAGCAGTTTGGGGCGCGTTTAAGTAGGTAGAGAGGTAGATTAAGTGACGTCTGCAAATAACGGAGAGGAGGGAGGGGGTAGAAAACGAGTACCACTACATGAAAGGAAGTGCAGAGAGTAGAGAGTAGAGGGTAGAGACCAGTTTGGGGCACATCTAGCGAGACAACTCTTAAGACACTGACCTCACTTTCTTAATCAGCCCCTCCGTCCGTCAACATATTTTGACCCCAAATCTTGCCGGCGTGAAGATACCTGGTCCCTTCTCTATATCTTGCACTGTACATTCTCAACAAAAAGTTCTCGAACACCTGGGCACAATGGACGTGAAAATGAATCGATCGCGGCTAGTCGTCTCGAAAAGGTTGGTACCCTTGATTGTGATGACGCATCTGAATCCATTACTGTATATGATACGTTTCGATCCTGTGTTGATTTGATAGTCGCAGTAAGTCATGCTCACGTTAGTCTCAGTGGAGACCTCACAAGACCGGGGCAGTCATTATTATCCTCACATTGAAGGCCTCAGTTACCTGCAAACAGCACGGCGGATTGGTGTGTCGATCACTATCAGTCACTGTGGGCCAGCAGATATGTAGAAACAGATACCACTAGTGACACGCCTCGAAGCTCCGAAGCAGACTTAACAGCAGAATCGGCGCAGGCGGTTCATACACTCATTATTAAATCAGTACCTCCCATCCTCATATATCTTACACTTAACTAAGCTGTAGCAGTATGTTGTTTACGTATTAATTTTGGCAGATAATTTAATTTTGCACACTTCTACTGGCAATTATACTCAAACTATCACCTGTTCTACACAGGCGGGAGAGGAGTCTCAAAACTCTTCGTCCGTGTATCTGGGTCTGGATCTTAATGCGCAGGGCACCTGTATAGGTGCATAACACGCATATTTGAGTTGCGTTCTCAGAATGCATGGTATTATGTATCATCTGTTTTTGAGGGGTTATATCATGGCACAAATTTGGCCCGTCGCTGCTACACGATAAAGACACAAACTTGGAAAGGTGTATGTATGGAAGTCTTGAATGAAGGAACGAAAATAACAAATAGGAATGTTGAAGACCGAACTGGGAGAGTTTTAGGAAAGGAAGAGGAAGTGTGGATCAGCAGGAGCCATATTCTCAAACCTGTCGGCGCCCCAGAACACATTTTGACATGCTTTTCGTAGGAGTTTTGGGCATTTCCCGGGGTAGTTTGATGGCCCTGGTGGAAGTTTGACTCTTCTGCCATGCTATGATTGTGAAAAGGCACTCATGCAAACCCGACTGATCTCCTTTTTGACCTTTGGAAATAGTCGATGTGAGAGGTGGAAGCGTCTGAGGATCTTAACACTGAAAACCAAACTTGTAATGTACCAAGAGAAAAAAAAATGATAGGCTTAACATGAAGACAGCCTAAACGCACAAATAAAAAAATGTTGAACAAAGGTCTTACAAGATGTGAGAAAGACATGAGAAAAGAATAAAGAAAGAAGAAAAGATATAAAATGGAAAGAACAAAGAATAAAAAAATGGTTTGCTCAAGATAGGGTTGACATGAAAGAATGTTCTGAAATCACAGAAAAACAAATCTATCGAACACTCGTCACCAAAGATGAAATAACGTAATAACTACAAATATTATGTCATCATGAGTGAGCGATTCCTGTTTGCGAACATTCCCTAATTGTTTCACTGAGCATAAGAACAAAGGAGATAAATTCTGGTATGGCCAGTTCTAAGACGCTTTCGGATAACACAACAAATAGTTTCAAAGACCACAAAGGAGATTGGCCGTATTCTCATGAGTGTGTCATGTTCATGGTGCAGAAGCCTTGTCAAACTATCACTAGGCTCATGAACCTAAACATGGAAATACCAATAACCTCCATGAAATGAATATTGGCCCCAAGTGTCAAACTTTATTGAAGCGCAAGGAAACGATGTAATACGATGACAAGAAACAATGTGATGTGACGGGGTAATTACCAAATCGCAAAAGTTTTATGATCAGATTAGTGAACGTTCTTGAAAAAAAAGGAAACGAAAACTTTACTCACATGTTTTACCTCATGAAGATGAAGAAACTGATTGATTAAAATTGTGTGTGTGTGTGTGTATGTGTGTGTGTCACTTGTCTGTCCACAAAGTGAAATGAGCAGCAGTGTCACCTAAGAGTTATCCAAAATAATTAAAAAAGATAAGGTAAAGTTGGGTGCATTCCCTATAGCTGTGCACCACAGCACCACAGAAACGTCACTTTATTAATGACAGAGATGAACCTCAAGAAAGTGGGGGTAGTGAGCTGTGATTTCAAGATGACCATGAGGAGTAGAGAAAAAGAAAGGAAGGGTTCACTGTGCCCGTGGTTACCATCGATTCCTTTAAACACGACTCTTACGCCCTCACGCCCTAGGAAATACTGAAACTGGAAGGCAAGGGAAAGAGAACGAGATGAAGAAAAAGAAGAAAAAAGTATGGAGGGTCAGTTCAAGAAAACTGTTGGACTAGACAGGGCTCGAGGTTGATGTGATCATAAAGCTGAATTTCCTTAACATCACACATCAATCCCTGGTCCAGAAGCTCCCATAGTGGTGTTCAGGGAATTTGTGGGGTGGGGGGATACTTTAAATATTCTTGATTAACATGCAGCTCTGTAGTTTGTTCTTCCCCATTTTCACTTTGCCTCCTACTCAAGTCTTACATTCACAATCACATTCCATTTTTCATACCCAACACTACATGGTTGCCATCTCAATCCCATTAAAGCACGACTAAGATGTACAATGGTCACAACATTTAGTTCACAGTATTTTTGTGTCCAGAGAATCCCACTTTCAACATTATCTCATCAGTGTTCCTGTAGTTCTGGCTATGGGATATAATGGCAGCCATGTTCATGACACTACCTATTTTGGTCAAAGAATCCTAGTATCCTGACATGATGATTCAGGCAGGAGGAATACTAGTGTTGGTCAGTCAGTCAATCAATTGGGGGCATATGCCAGAGGGGCGCGCCACCTTGTCCACCCTACGACGCCAGGCCTGGGAGTCCCTCCAGGCAGTTTGATATTTACCTTGGCCTCCCGGCACTGGTGCAATTTATGTTCATATATTCTAAAACTTCTCAAGATTGTTTTGAGTAGGAATGCAAATGTCTGACTGCTTGAGTGCTACAAGAAATGGTATACTCCTGGTAACATGGAAAACTATGCACAAGATTAGCCAAAACAAAGCTAAAGGCTAACTAGCTCACTAAATCTATGTATTTGGGTAGAGAAATTAATCATAATAGACAATACTTTATTGTACTGAACTTTCAAAGGATAACTACGTTCACAACTACAGAACATTAAATAAGTGAACAGAGAAATGGACACACGTTTAAGCTTATAAACAAACAAGCTTATATGTGAATCTTTTGTCATTATACAAAACAACTGTTAACAAAGGAGAGAACCTGTTCTCTGACTGTCCTCTGACCACCCATATACACCCACGAGGATCCGGGCGACAATAAAAGCGAAAAACTCACAGCTCTGAGTTCTGGATATCACATGAGCTACAACAGTGACACCTGATTGAATGAGCAAACAGGTTACCCTGGATACACTCATACCACTCCCGACTGCAGCCATTCATTTTACAAATATCAACTACAGTGATCGCCCCGACTCCTCCCAGGTACTTATGAGATGTAGTAGGAAACTTGCTGCAGCTGTTACCCCTAGAAAGTGCTCTAGTCCAAGTACAGGTCTTTTAATATATTACTTTTAAAATACAACCTAATATAGCAATTTGATATACATGTATAAATATCAGCGTGTAAATTAAAGTAGTGTATGTGTGAGCTAAATTGTTTTCATGTATGACAATTGTTGGAAATTTAGCTAAATATATAAATCCATGTTACACATAACCAGATGTACATATATCACAATTTGAAGACCATTTATTCACACACATTTTAAAACAAATGTATTGTGAAGGGAGTATTGGTAACAAAGAGCACTGTCACATGAATTACAGCACTTTGTACAGTTGCAGACTCATTTGTGCCAACGCCACAACGGGGCCGACGCCCGCCCCTCACGCTGACCACATCGCAGCCTCCGAGCCTGGCCCATTTCACCTGCCGGAACTTGACTGGGGCACGTAACGTGAGCCACACCCATTAAAATTACTAGTAAAATACAAAAGCAATAAGTCACTAACAGCTGCAGAAAATAACAAGGGCACCATAACAAGTGTTTTGATGTAGGTCATGTGGTCAGTTTGAGCGGTGGGGGCAATGTCTGCCCTTTGTTAGTGGCATCTGCTATGTGACTTAAGCCTGTCACATTGCAATTTACCCACTTAAGTAGTATACCTGAATTAAATTAGAATAAATAATAATTATCATAAATCAGAAATGCAATGGTCAGTGACACCACTTAAAATAAGTGTCAGGTCCATACCTAATGGAAATATTCTGAGGGATAGTAATAGTATTTATACACATAACAATCTTTGGAATGCAATGCATGTACAATTTTTTTTTTCCAGATTGCATTTTTATAGAAAACATGCTTCTAATGTCACATTATTTTAAAACATTCTTCATATTGAAAATAATCACAGTCTTTGGGAGAGTTTAGGCTCGTAGAGCTAAAAATGTTTTCCAGACTCAGTGCAGTACACTGGAAACTTTACAATAGCTCGCTACTCTTTTAAAAACAATTTCAAAACAACATGCATGAGAAATTTTAGGTCAGTACAACAATAAAATAATGTCATCATTTTATATGTACATAATTTAATTTACAAAAATTTAGTATATACAAAATTAATAAAAAAAAAAAGAAAAAAAAGAGGCTTTCCCTTCAGCAGAAATTCAACAGCATACAACCTGAATTACCAAGAACTCCGATAAATGAGAGCTGTAAGTCTATTCCAATCCTGCACTGAGCGATGTTTCACCTTTGCATTGATTCCTAGAAAGTTTCTCCAAGCAAACACAAGCGCCTGCACCAGCTCGGTGCAAGGCAATATTACCTTCCCGGTAAACTTGTGTCGCCCGGGGATACCTTGCCCATTTACCTCCTAATCACTGCCCAAGATGCCAGAGATTCATATTGCAGCGAGCATCAGGACAGCACCGCTCATGTGTGCTAACAAGCGCATACTGTGGCAATAGAAAAGAAACTAACTTGTACCTTGTAATACTGAGGGCCGTCTGTTCGATTTTTTTTTATTTTTCTTGTTTTTTTATCAAGTCCTTAACATTAAAAATGTTTGAAGACTAGACTCAGGTTTGGGATTAATTCATCTGAATTTGCAATATGGCAGGCAAGTCGGTTACACAGTCATCTGGCTCCACATTAGAAAAAAATATTGTGGAAAAAATGTTGAGCACAACACATTATGCATATGAAAAATTATTAAAAATATTAATATGTAATTACCTAAAAATATTTCACTTTATGCATTATATTAAAAATGGAACCTCTACTTAGTAGAAATTCAACAAAACTTTTCCTAGTTATTGAGTAACAAAAAGATAGATTTTGTACTGCCCTGGCCTTGAAGGGTTTGGGAAGAGACACGGCTCAGCACGTGGCCAAGGGTGAGGGAGGCATCACATGGGCTTTGTGTGTATCAGAGGTAAACAATTCAAAAGTTGCTAATACACAGCATTACACTACAGCTTCTTCATGTCAAAAATGTACAAATTCCACACCTTGATAAATGTCTATTATCTGTATGTGAAAAAGGCCTCAAGCAGACCGGCACAGAAGCAGCCTGTGCCACGCGGACCAACAGGAGATGACCTTCCTGAGTGCGTCCAGCCCAGCCATCACCACCACAGCTGCTAAGGTACTTGTGCTGGAAACATTCATATCACAAGATTTTAACACGCAGGAGAGCAACTACCACTCCCACTAGCTCTCAGTGATGGCAGTACTCAAGGTGGTAAGAAAAGTAAAGGATGCCAAATCCTCTATCATGAGGGGGAAAGTTATGTTGACAAGACAAGAGAGGAGCCAGTGACTGGTGGACTGAGCACATGAGCCCTGTGACCTGAGGACAAGAGGCAGCCGAGCCCACTCCCTGATATGGAGATCCTAGAACCGTCCTGCCGCACCCGCCGTTGCCAGCAGCAGCAGCAGAGCAGCAGCAGCAGCAGCACCACTACCCACAGCACCGGTAACAACACCTCTCACAACCCATACACTGTTCAGTTTATTTTAAAGCTTGCATGGGGTTTGCTTCAAGGCTTCATTTTCCATAGACTGAGCTGGGATTTGACATCCACTGAATGTGTTGCACTGAGTGTTCACGTGATGAAAACTGAATGCAGTACATGATTAAATCTTCTAAATCTGATATATATAAAATCTTTGACGGGTAAAAATAGTAATATAAAATAGTTTTGTATGAATGTACTAACTGATTCAGTCTTCAACGTGGACAACTGGTAAACTGCTTGCAGAGGTGGACGGCTTGATTGGTGCAGCAAGACGAGTATTGCCATGAAACAGATTGTCACAACAAGACTTAAAAAAGATGAGAGGGGCTGCAGCCTAGCTCTGTGCCAAATATACATTTTTTTTTTTAGTTATTTTAAAAATTTACATATCAACCCTGAAAAATACAAGTCTTGGACCCATGGGTAATAAATAAAATTTCGGAACACACTAATATTGATCATTGGAAAATTTACTCTTTTAATTGTTGCATCTAAATAATAATAATAATAATAATAATAATAATAATAATAATAATAATAATAATAATAATAATAGTAATAGTAATAAAAAAGGTACATATCTACCAATAATTAAATAGGTAGTTAGTCATAATTTTGCCAGCTAATAAACACTATAGTTAACTTGCAAGTCCCGTAGTAAGGTGGGGCATGAGGGGGCCTGAGGGGGATCCACCCACGGAAGAATAATAGTCCAACCGATCGTCCAAGGAATCAGAGTCCTGGTAGTCCTCGTCCTCGTTCATGTTGGTCTCAGACATCATTTCCAAGATCTCATCATCATAATAATTGCTGCCGCCATCTGAAGACGAGGCCCGGGGGGTGGAGGCAGGGGTGGGGGCGGGGGACAGCTCCAGTGACTTCATGCGGCAGGAGCAGGGGTGGAAGAACCGAGGGTCAATGAGCACCTCGCCACAGTCCCCTCGGAAGATGATGCCACAGCACACCTTCTCCCTGTAACAGAAAAGCGAGTGTAAGCAGGGTTGGGGACTTAACTATAAAAAGAGTAATTTAGATACTGTAAGATGTCAATTCAACATGACAGGTCCCAAAGACTCGTATCAGGTTTGTGCTAAATTGAAGTGTTATTTCAATTAAATTTACTGACTTAGTATTTTATACTTATTACATATTTGCAAAAAATGTATAAAGAACTGAGCATGTGTCTCTCCTGAACAAAGTGGGGGTGACAAAGCAGAGATTCTCTGAGGACTAGATGCTACCACAAGGAACAGACAGACTACAATGGCCTTGCACTTCTACTGGGGCAGGATCCCAGTCAGGCTGGTGTATCTACTTACATCCAGCTTACTCTACTTTATGCCGGATAATACAACACAGCGCTACAATTGGTGTAAACTGAATGTATGTCTGAGTGCTGGTGAAATATATGCCATCAACAGTGCCAACCAATCAAAATCCTGTCTGAGCCTGCACAAGCCAATCACGTATGAATTTTACAAAAACATTCATCACCATCAACAAGCCACTGGTCTAAGTAAGGACAAAGACTGAACTTTGTCACTATTTCGGGCCTGATATTATGCCACAGCAGGGTTGAATGTATCTCATAAATGGTGAGGTCTGGTAGTATAATAGAGTTGTTGTAAACATTTGCTGGCTGCTGCGTCCACACAATAACAAACTTGCAGTGCAGTTCTCTGACAGCAAACCCGGACTCTTTGACAAAAACTCCACTTGATAGTATTGATGTCAGCAGCACTCTGCACCCTCAACCCATCACTTCAATCAAATGGACTCAAGAAATAAGGTAACACAGGAATCAAACTGCTGAATTACTCCTTCAGCCAAAATTGATGTAGCTGAGCTTAGATCCTCCCTTTAACATTACTCCTTCAGCCGAAATTGATCTGGCTGAGCTAAGGTCCTCCCTTTAATGATTGATTTCTAGTTCTGGTGACTTTATCACTCACATTTTCTGCTTCATGCACCAATCCACCATCCTCATGATATTACCTTCATAACCCTTCACTCCAATGTTTGAATTTCTGCCTGACATCTTCCTTGATGCAGCAGGATATCAATTGGATAGTTTTTGAATATACAAAAATAAATTTTAAAACACCCATTCTTATGTGCACGAAAAAAAAAACCACACAGAGCACACTTACTGTTTCCAGTATGACAGATCCACGAAGCTGCTGAGCTGGAACTGTGAAGGGGCGGAATTCTTCCTCTTTGCAGCCCCTGATAGTATCGTCCGATCCTGTGAGTCTGCATCATCCTCCGAAGGATAGGGGGAGGGGTAGGGGGATGGGGCCAGGGAGCCAGGCACAGACGGGCCAGATCCATCACTTAACCTCTCGTCACCCACAGCAATGTCATCACTCAGGGCTCCGGGGGACCTCTCCCGCCCAACCTTCCTGATGTACCTGGGAACATTATGATCTGTGAGTCAACGGTTTGGGTCATGTCAACCAAACATGCCTCCTGCTCACCAGTCATACTTGCTGGATTTAAGCACAGGCTGACTTTTAACTACATAAATTTACATAAAATAACCTGTCTTAATATTTATCAATTCTTTGTTCATGTATTAGCTGCTATCACTACTAATTAATGTGAAGGACACATAAAAAACTTTGCAAAGGGACTCTCTTAAATATGACAAGTTTATCATATATAAACAACAAGACTAAATAAGTAGGGAACATTAAAACTAAAGGCACAAATCCTTCCCATGTAATATGCGAATAACAATAATGAAATATAAACACAGCAAAGAAACATGTACTGACCTGTGCTTCTTCTTGATCTTTTCCTTCAGTGGCTTATCTGGGTTGTCAATGTTCTTCTTTATTTTCTTACTTTTGAATTTAGTTAATGATTTTGTACCAGGTCCAGCCCGGGCATCCACCACCTGAGGAAACAAGAAAAAAGTTTTGTTTAGTCGGCGCAACATCTGTGGTCATATGCCGGAGAGAGACAGAAGGGGAAGGAATTATAGGAGAAGGGAACAGATCTCAGGAGACGGGACACAACCTCTGATTAATACCTGGTACCCATTCACTGCTGGGTGGAGAGGGGCCTACTGGAAAAGCCACCCAAATTTTTCCACTCCACCCGGGAATTGAACCCGGGCTCTCTCGGTTGTGAGCTGAGTGTGCTAACCACTGCACCACGAAGCCCCACATTTTAACTTTTACTTACATCAACACAACTAAGGTGACTAGCTGTACTGCCAATTTCTAAATAACATAGCCTGTCTAATTATTGCTTTTATGCCTTTTCAAATACCATAACCTTACTCTTGCCAAATTTCAACCTTCTCCTCTTCCATACCCTGTGAAATTCATCCACAATCATCTGCAGCATCCTTTCACTTTCAGCTAACAGCACTAATGCATATATGAAAATACTAATTCCCATAACTGATAAATATTAAAGTATTCCATTACTTTTCTCCACATACAGGACAGTTCTCATCGACTTAAAATTATACCTAGTAAGAAAAGACACAATAATCTACATAGAAAATATCGTAATCCCATTCAGAAGTTCATCAGAAGCTAGCCAATCTAATTCAGGTGAAACTAAGCAAAGGTGTGGCTGGTGTAGTAGACCAAACCATTTACACTTACATGGTGCCAGTTACGATCAGTCCCCTTGGGCAGCTTCTTCCAGCGCTTCACTAAGAGGACACAGGCATTGCAAATTTCCCCAGATCTCCGTTCCTTCAGGTTAAAGCAGTCCATAAAGTCATCTTCATACTTCTTTGAGTCTGTGAAGCGTGAGCTGGGGAGGAAAAAGACAAGAATTAGCCTGATGTCATCCTGGGTTTTAAGTGATAAAAATCCTTAATGCATAAACCAGGGAAACCTAACCTCTTTGGCTGGGCACGCACCATGTTTCTATTTAAAAAATCTGAAAAATATGTACATTTAACCCAGTAGCAGCAATGGGCCAAATTTGTGGCTTTACGGTGTAGCAGCAATGGGCCAAATTTGTGGCTTTACGGTGTAGCAGCAATGGGCCAAATTTGTGGCTTTACCGTGTAGCAGCGACGGGACAAATTTGTGGCTTTACAGTGTAGCAGCGACGGGACAAATTTGTGGCTTTACCGTGTAGCAGTGACGGGCCAAATTTGTGGCTTTACCATGTAGCAGCGACGGGCCAAATTTGTGGCTTTACCGTGTAGCAGTGACGGGCCAAATTTGTGGCTTTACCGTGTAGCAGCAACGGGCCAAATTTGTGGCTTTACAATGTAGTAGCGATGGGCCAAATTTGTGCCATGATTTTAACCCCCCAAAATAGATGATACATAAACTGATCACAAATGCTTTGATGTATATTATGAAATGGTTTGTGTGGGGGGTGATTTTTTCTCATTTTTTCTCCCTTAGAGGGACCATTAAGAATCATGATCCCCGGGTTAATGCATAAGCCAGGGATACCTAACCTCTTTGGCTGGGCACACACCATATTTATATTTAAAAAATCAGATAAATATGTACATTTAAAACGGTATACGGCGTTTTATAACCAATTATTTTATGAACCTTATCAGCGTTGCCAGATTATCACACTCCAAGCATCGGATTTTTCAGTTTCCGGCATCACAACTAATGCGAAAAAATAGAAACACATTAGTAGTCAACCTTTTCGACGGTAACTATTAATCTAGCTATTGGGGTGGAGGAGACAGTTTTGGGGTCAGAAATGTAATAGGCTGAGGACAACAATCTGGCACCGCTGAAGCTTATTGCAGTGCTCCAGTCTGATCATATGCACAGCAGGAGCATCATTAGCTGCCTGCAAGCATAAGTTTGGCAGGATTCCCTTCCACTGCCATCCTCACTGAGTCATGTTGTGAACCCTAAAACTTCTTAACACAATGTATTGCTTGTGCTCCATTCCTGCTCTGTCCAAATATTATCAAATCTATTTCAATGGAGGCCTTCACATCAGCAGCATGAAGTATTCAGTTAAACATATAGAGACGCATGTGTGACCAATGATGTCTTTCAGGATTTGTACAAGTGACTTCAACCACAATGCCCCCCATTAATGCTCCAAGTGGTACCGTTGTTGCTAAGTGGTTGCATGTGCTTGTAAATCTGAACCTAAAATCATAAATCATTAGAAAGGCTGATTGTGGAGAGGGTCTCATGCCCCCACCTTTCTCAACCAACTCAGCTAGGGTTGACTTTCCAAGTGTGAAGTAAACATGCCCACACCCATCCATTTCCCAGCCCTGCCCACGAATATGGAACAGAAACTACGGGATTGTTAATGAGAAGAGTATATACTTAATCCCACAATATTTATCAGTGAAAAGCATATTTTAGGGGTGGGCTTCAATTATATTGCAACATATCATGTTATTCCTATTAAGGAACCACATTAGTATGACAAGGATTACCTAGTGGGTAACAATAATAATAGATGGGGATGAAATTTTTTTCTTTTGTGCTGCAGGTGATTTATCAACTCTGCTGAAGAGTTGACTGGCAAGTGTAAACACAACCATAACCAATATAAAAAAGTAAAGTTAAAGGTTTTCACCAGCCATAAACCAGCCGCTTGTCCTGCATAATATTACAGTGCAAGCCCTCTATAGAATATGTGCAGGCAAAACATTACTCGCACTGCTTCTAATAGAAGTTGAGTGAGTAGGTTGTCAAGGCTTTCTGTCTCCGATACTATACACTTTACACCTTAGATAAACTTCATATTCATGGCGTGAGCTCTTTCAATTTTTTAAACTTAAGTTCCTCCACCCACCAGCTCAGCTCAGCCTTATTTAGGAGGAACAATGCCTTAAAAATGGGGGAATGGAGCAGAATACCTACTATGTAAAATCACTATTTCATGGCACCCCCCCTTGAAGGTTTATTTTCTATATGCCCATTACTAAAGTATGCGATATTATTCACCGATTTCTGTCACTTTTTGAAACCTTAGCAAACATTTGTGAAATTTTCAATAAAATCCTGAGTGGCAACTGTACCCTTGGTTCAGCAACAGGTAGCTCCTCAGCGCTCTCCACGCAGCACCAGTGTCGCAGACACAAACATGCGGAGACTCAGGAAGTTGTTGATTTTTATGGGTGATTTCCCTTGGCATCTGGGAGGTAGCCATGTCCAATGTAGCAAGGTAGACGCTGAATACGACACGAAAGCACAAAAATGCTGGCCGAGCCTTCCTCCTGACACACTTAGGATTTGTGATGGCAAAGGTAAAGGAACAAACACTAGCGTCCCAAGAAGCCAGGAAAATGCCAAAAGCAAAACAGTGCATTCCAGACACTATATACTTTCCTGGCAGCTTTGAGTGTAAAAACTATAAAAGACTCAGAACAATGTCATGGTGGTGCCTCATAACACCCTCCTCAAGAGAAGGGAACAGATGCCATAGTAAATTATGTATATAATAAAAAATAAATAAAATGTTTATGATACTCTGCCCTAAAAGTTTTCTTAATGATTCTGTACCCTAACCTGACCTATTTCACTCATCACAAAAAGTCAAAGCAATGTCTAAAACTCACGAGGCTTATTACTCAACCTTCCTCAGTGGTTCATTCTCAGTAGGTGAAAACCTTGCCCAGACTTTTTTTTGCCTTTGTTCCAAGATATCTTTTTTCCTCAATATTTAATCAGACTTGCATTCATCTTAGCCACATGTGAGACAATCATGTTGAAATGTTTGACAGGCAGTACAATAAATTCTAATAAGTGGATTTCAATTTGATGCATAATTCAGCACAAGGTATTCTCCTCCACCCTCTTCCTCTTTCCTTGACAGAGTGGATTTAGTGAAAACACACACTCCTTCAGATGTTTATCCCCTTAAAACTTGCCGACCTAAAATTTGTACTTGGCTATTACAGCGGACACAGGTATCCCTTTCCACGTTTTATCACTTCTTTGTACAACTGCAAGCCTCTCTAATCATTCACATGGTACCACTTGTCATGCCCCGAGAGCTTATTTTCTATTTCCTCTATTTTCCTACATGACCTCTGCGTGTATCAAACAACACACGAGAAATTAATCAAGACCAGGAGAGGGTATTCGCCGGCTGCCTGGGATGGGATTGAACCCGCGACCAGCGTGACGAGAGAGCCACTCCTTACCAAGTCGGCCAAACAGGTACCCCCTGGCTAAGTGGGTTATGGGAGGCTTGTTCAACAGGCATAGTCGCCGCACTACACTTCCTTCTTCAGATTTCTAAAAACATTTGACATGACGGTGAAACAAACTGCATGGCTAATTGACACAAAGTACGATTGAATAATGCAACAGCAGCGGTAGGATGCAGACTAAGCAAATGTAAACAAACCCGATGCCTGAGGTCCAATATGCGGACCCAAATTTTAACATTCACTCAATTTTGTGAAATATTGTGAAATATTCTATAAAGATTAAAAACTTGGCTTTAAAAGATGTTATGTATGTCTGTTAAGTTGGGTTTTTCAATACTTGACAAACATAAAGATTCGTGATTTTCGGATCATTGGCCAGAAAAAATATGAAATCATTGGGCCTTGGTTATATTGCATACAATATCCATGGAAGTGCAACATATAGAAACATATTGGAAAGTTGGAAAGTTTCGTTTAGTCAGCGCAACATCTGTGGTCAGATGCCAGAGACAGGAGGAGAAGGAATAATAGGAGAAGGGAACAGATCCCAGGAGATGGGACACAACCCCCTATTACTACCTGGTACCCATTCACTGCTGGGTAGACAGGGGCGTAGGGTATCGGAAAAGCCGCCCAAATTTTTCCACTCTGCCCGGGAATCGAACCCAGGCTCTCTCGGTTGTGTGCCGAGTCTGCTAACCACTACACCACGAAGCCCCCACAAACATATTGGATCTGATGGTTTTCTATACACAGTTAAAGTCAAATAATCCGGCATCCAATACACCGGAAATTCTGATGGTTCAGCCGAGGATCAATTTTAGCTTTTTTGTGCAACATTGAAAACAATCTGGAGAAAAATCCAAAACTACCAAAAATATAGGAAAGCAGTGCACCACATCACATTCTGCACCAATGCTGACACTCACAAATTACCGGAAACTGAGAGAACATACTTATGAAGAAAGACTGGAGAAATTGGAACTAACAACACTGGAGAGCAGAAGAGAGAGAGGGGACCTAATAGCATTGTACAGGATACAAAAGGGATTGGAGAAATTGGACAGGGAAGACCCAGTGGTACATGACAGAAGTGACAAGAGGCAATGGTAAGAAATTGAAGAAGAGCGACTGTAGGAGAGACATCAAGAAATAGTTTTCCATACAGAAGCATAACAACATGGAACAGACTTGACGAGGAGACTGTGTGTGCAAAAACGATTCATGAATTTAAAGCCAAACTGGATAATAAGCGTTATGGAGACGGGACAGCACGAGCCTAGTATAGCTCTTTTCCTGTATGTCACAACTAGGTAAATACAAGCCACCCAGTTCATGGCGTGTTGATCCAGTTGGCTGTTCGTCACACTGTCATCTCCCTAATTTGCTTCTTTTTATCTATATTTTTCCACTATAATGGCTCCTGCTACACCACCTTCTACAGGGAAGAGGAGGCATATTACAATCACCACTCCCAGTGCTTGTAAACAAAGGAAACACTTGTGTTTTTGGTATGAGTGGCCAGGGTCACCTCTGCTGCATCTTCTTACATTGTCAATGTCTCATTCAACTATGATTGTTGTTCCCAGGAAACGGTCACCTATAAAAGGTACTGCAGGAATATTGGGAGGCAGTTGTTGATGTGGGATGCCATTTATAGCTATAGCAGCGCGTGGCCTCGGTGGTCATCTCCGTAACATTGGCCCTTGAGCCTGTGGTGGGAGGAAGCCCATTACCCCAGGACACAGGACCAGCATGACATCCAGGTTACCACAGTTTACCTTCCCCAGGTTTCCCCATTTGTCAACCAGCCCAAAAAGGAGGAACAGCTGGGTGAGCTGCACGCCGACTGCCCAGGCCGGGATTCGAACCCGGGCCTGCGGAGTAGAAGCCAGTTACGCTGACCACTAGACCAGAGGCTGTTAGATATAGTGTAAAAGCACGCACAGGTAGTCTGAGTTATGATGTACAGTATACAACTTATGACTAGGCCAATAAAATTAGCAATACTTGGTTAAGTATAGAGTTGACATCAAATATCCTGCCATGGGTAGAGCAGTGGTTTGTTTACTTAGTTCCCGTGCTTGATAAATTTGATGGATCCTGATTTGAGACGTGGAGCAATCCCGGGGCTGGCATCATAGGGTGGCAGAGGCAATGCGTCCCTTCAGCATATGACCCCATCCATTGAATAATGAATTAACTTGACTATTTGACTGTTAAAACTTCAGCAGTCAAGAGGAAGGGCACAGATGTATCATATATATGTTATAACAGTCAGCCTTTCACCATTGCAATTTTCAACAACGTGGATTTCATCAGTGAGATCCAAAAATATATTTAGAGATTTATCTGCTACTTTTAAACATAAATGGGTGGTATTGTCATGGAATGATTATGATTCAATACCAGGGATTTAGATGTACCTTGTTGTGTAACGTACCCGCCGGCATACCAACACCGCGGAAGCCAGTTAAAAGCCAACACTCTCCCTTCCAGTCACTTACAGTGCTTATTTGGCTCACCTTGTTATTGTTCAAATGAGCTGACCAATAAAACATGTGTTGTTCACTCTAAATGAGGCAGACATTTTTTTGTTTGTTTGTTTTCTTGATTTACTGATGCTGTGCACATTACTTCATGAATACAATGTCCTGAACATTAGTTGTAGCATTGCACAGCCTTTTGGGGGCCGCTTGATTACCATCTCATGTGATTACTAACATTATAGTTATGAAAAGAAAATTGTTATTTAATGAAATTTCTTTTTCTGTGTTAACACAGAGGTAATAAAGTGATACTAAAGTAGAAGAGTTATGAATGTATGAACTAATAGTACTTTATTGAGGCTCAAGTATCTGGTTCTCAAAATTTAAATATAATACTGAGAGTCATGAAGTGCACTCACTGCCAAGGCCATTCTCAGACAATGCTTGTGACAGAATGAAGACAGTTGGCAGTGCTGCAGGTCTGGGATGTTTGACCTTTGCACGGCCTGATTAACAGTCACTTGAAGGTCAATATTCAACACATGTTACTGGCTGAGCTGCATAGAGCAATCCCTGGGTCAAGCATGGCTATAATACAACAGGGGGCACCACTGCTACAGCAGTGTAGCATCAAGCATGAAGCTTCCGCCTAATGACGGCACAAGAAACATTCAAGGCAAGTAAAGGCTTGTTTGACTGTTTCAGGAGAGGCCCAGCTGTACAATACTGATCTACAAGGTGTAGTGGCTAGCTGTGACGAAGCAGCAGCCAGGAGCCTCCCAGAAGCATTAGAAAAAAATGTAATTTTCCTTTTTTATGGATTTTTTTCTTGGATCAAGAAGGTAGTCAGGAACCTAACTCCCCCTTGCTATTCATGCCATTCAGTGGAAAAGAAAGGTTACTTATTCAACTCCTTTCTATGGTTTCCTTTACATGCATATGAAAATACTGCTTTGTCTTTCTATCTAACCACAGCTACGGAGAATCAGGCTGTCTTGTATCTGTGTATGACTTTAAGGTATTGGTTCTCAACCCCTTTTCTTGCTCATAACTTAACCTCATCCGAAATAGCCAAAAATACAAATTTAAAAAACTCATACATAGCCAAGCAAGGCTGTTTCAGAGTTAACCAGTGTTTCTTATCAATTCTTGCATAAAAGACTAAGACACCACAAGGGAACTGGAGCAGACCAGGTACATACAAATTTATAAAGATCTGGAATACTGTCTTGTGCAATGGGGCCATGGGGGCAGTGGTTGTAAACAAGGCATGGAACAGAAGAGAATGAGGCGCACTATGCCTGTAAGGAAAGCTGGTTTGGGGCGTATACTTTATGAGTTGTATCTGGTGCACACAAACCTGAACTATTCTTGAATTTGAAAATCTGACTCATCCCTGTGTGTCTATATGATCAAAAAGTAAAGTCGCCCAATGAGCAGCCATGTTTCTCTTGCCCTGTGCCAGTGAGGAGGGTTCAGGATGGATGCGAGACAGGCAACATTTGTTATGAAATGACATAGTCCAGACTCTTGCCATATTCCTTGCTATAAACCAGATCTCCAACCAATTTACATGCTACTGTCAGACTGGTTGATAAATGGCTACCTGGGGAAGGTAACTGTGGCAGGCCATATGTCACACTGGCCCCATGTACCACAGCAATGGGTTGATTTCCACCATAAGCTCACAGGCCAATATGACGGAGATGAGCACTGAGGCCACGCGAAGCTATTGCGTATACTCTGAATTTTACTTTATGTAAAGTTTGGCACCTTCAAAAACAAGCCTGTTTGTCTCAACAATAAGACTTGTTCTGGAACATACACCCCTTCATCAATGATCATCTTCAGCTGATCTGGGAATGTTGATTTTGTTTCAAAGTCAGCTGATGCTGATTCCCAGGTAACCCAAGATTTATTTGAGTTTTTAAGTTGTAAACACTATCATTTTAAATTAATACGTTTCACAAAACTGTGAAACCAACCTTGGCTAACCTGAAATGATTTTCCCTCGGCCTCTCCATGATTTAAGTCCTCATAAAGGATATATGCTTTCTTGCAGATCACATTACTATCTACAAGAATGTCAATTATTTATCACATACCATGTTGCCCAATCACACATTCAAAGCTTTTCTGGGTTAAAAAGTGTTTTCATGAACTAAGTCACTGATTTCACTGGTTTTGGCAACAATAAAACTAGCCCTTATTAGACTTATCACAAATTTAAAGTGATGCAAAATCATTCTTTCCACAGGTGACGTACTACTTTTGAGAGTTTTGACCGAGGCTACTTGCAGATTATGTCTATCCTGAGAAGGCCTTTGACTTGGTGCAGCACGGGGTATTCTGGGGATCCGTGGAATTCCTGCACGGAATCCCAGGATAATTAACCTGTTGACTGGCCTTCACTCTGCAACTGAGAGTGCTGCGAAGTGTGGGGGAGGCATTTTTGGCTTCTTCCCTGTTGATTCAGGAGTGAGACAGGGATGAGTCCTTGCTTCATCACTTTTCAACACTTGCATGGACTGGGTATTGGGCAAAGTTGTTGCAGAGCATCTGATAGCAACACCAAAGTCACTGACTTTGTGTTTGATGAAGATGCTGTACTTTTTGCAAAATTGCTGGAGGTCCTGGTGCTGCATGAGGAGGTGAAGCCTCTGAAACTGAAGGTCTCCTGGGCCAAAACCAAGGTCCAGTCATTTGGGGGGCTTGCTGGATGACACAGTTCAGTCTGTTCATACGTGTGGTGAGGATGTCAAGGTCACAAAAAGTTTCACATAGTACCTTGGTAGTGTAGTGCATAACAATGGTGAGGTCACTCAATGGATTGGCCTGGCCCATGGTGTTATGGACTTGCTCTACACAACTATATGGTGTTGTCAATATCTATGCAGATGGATATAGATTCACGTCTTCAAGTCACTTGTGTTCCCTGTCTTACTGTGTGGCTGTGAGACATGGACACTGAATAGTGACTTGGAGAGGCATGTCAATGCCCTTGGTACCAAGTGCCTTCGCAGAATCAACTGAATTGAGGCTTGTTACCAGCTTAGTTCATGAACGTCAACTCCAGATATACGGGCACGTGGCATGCCTCCCAGACTTTGATCCTGTTCGTTTGTTTCTGTACGAGACAACCCTGGGTGGAGCAGACCAAAGGGACGACCACGTAACTCTTGGCTGGGGCAAGTCACTTGATCCTACCAGTTGGAAAGTTTTGTTTAGTCAGCGCAACATCTGTGGTCATATGCCGGAGATAGACGGAAGGGGAAGGAATTACAGGAGAAGGGAAGAGATTCCAGGAGACGGGACATAACCGCCGATTAATACCAGGTACCCCTTCACTGCTGGGTGGACAGGGGCGTAGGGTATCAGAAAAGCAGCCCAAATTTTTCCACTCCGCCAGGGTATCGAACCCGGGCTCTCTCGGTTGTGAGCCGAGTGTGCTAACCACTGCACCACGAAGCCCCCGATGATCCTACCAGGAGGGACCTGAGATGGAGAGGGTAGATGTATGGGAGCTTGCTCTGGGGTACCATCAGGAGTGGAGGTGACAAGTGAGTGAAGCAACGCACCCCCAGGCGTATGCTCCCCATTAGTTAGTCAGCTTGTTAGTAGCCTATATGCATTTAGGCAAGGTGACACGCCCTCCAAACCTATTACCTGTTTGCTTAGAAGACATTGAAGAAATTAGTGATAGCATAAGAAATGAAGACTGTGATTAACGAAACAAACAACCCTAGATTTTCAGATGACAGTCTTACGAGGTGAGTCACAGGAATAAAGTACAATGTAGGTCTGAAGATGAATGTGAAGAAAACAAAGATAATGTTTAATAATCCCTTGGCAGGACAACAAACAATGAACGAGAACAAAACACGGCAATAGAGGAATAGCCTTCACATAGCTTGGCCATCAGTGGCAACCCAGAAATTCTAGAAGTCAGGTCAGACAGAGGACCTGGTGACTAGATGAGAGCATTTGCCAGAATAGGATGGATTACACTAATGACAGGCACAGGTGAACACTGGGAAAGTTTCTACTGCAGTGCACAAATAATAGCCGAAGATGAAGAAGTAATGCAAATAGTTTGATATTTGCTAATTTATACATATGGTTTAACCCGGTAGCAGCGGGGATCATGTTTCTTAATGGTCCCTCCAAGCGAGAAAAATGAGAAAAAATCACCCCTCACACAAACCATTTCATAATATATATCAAAGCATTTGTGATCAGATTATGCATCATCTATTTTGGGGGGTTTATATCATGGCACAAATTTGGCCCATCGCTGCTACACGGTAAAGCCACAAATTTGGCCCATCGCTGCTACATGGTAAAGCCACAAATTTGGCCCATCGCTGCTACACGGTAAAGCCACAAATTTGGCCCATCGCTGCTACACGGTAAAGCCACAAATTTGGCCCATCGCTGCTACCAGGTTAAATGTCCTTCAGAGATTGATGATAATATATGCCATGGGTGATTGTGTCAATTCATCCTACATCAGTGTCCAAAGTAAGCAATGTATGGCTTTAATAATACAAAACTTTCCTTTGTCCTCTCGGTAAGTTGATGAGGATAATTACCGGTACTTTTCTAAATATACTGCGGCTTGGCCAACAAACATTAATATTACCTTATATACCTGACAACATGCAGTCAGCCAACAAAGCAAGCCAATGCTAAATCTGGTCTAAATCTGCCTGTATTTAGTTTGTTTCTAATAATGTAATGACTAAATGCAAAGTGCAAAGAATCAGTGATCACATATTCAACGTAATATATTTCCACAATACCACATACTCCATATACAAGGCCTTATAACAACAAATAACGGTACGGATTTCTTTTGTATATTCCCTCTTCCCTTGTTTGCTTGTAAAATATATTATATAAATAACTATACTTTCTATTTTGCAATGCCCTCTCTCCCCAATGAAAATTTGGCCAAGTGGATGTATTTACCATTGATAAACTGTCAATTATTATTACAGTGTGTGTGTGTGTGTGTGTGTGTGTGTGTGTGCAACAGAACTAAACATTCATATTAAACACACACACACACACACACACACTATGGCTGGTATAATAAGACACTTTGGCTTCTCATATCAGCCATTTCTAAAGGTCAAAGAGAGGGTTAGTTGTGTTCTAATGAGTGTTTCTTCAGGTTCAAGGTACAGAAGAACTCACACTACCACCAGGGTCATAAAACTACCCCTGGAAATGCCCACAACTCCTACGAAAGCCTTGTCAAATATGTGTTCTTGGGCTGTGATATATCTGGTAATACGACCCTACATGTCTACAAAAACAGATATATCAACTCACCTGCTGGACTTTGCTTTGCAGATGCAGCAGCCTGTGGTTGACCTATATACCTTCGGCTTGTGGAAGGAAAACATCTTGTGTGTGTCTTGAACAGAACCTGGAAAGAAAACTCTCCTTAACACTCCTGCACACCACCAGGTACTCACACACGGGCTATAATAGTAACACAAAGCACAGCACACCTTTAACGTCACTCGAGTTGCCTTTAACCACCAGTACACACTAATATCGCATGACACACTTATATCGGATGAATTTCACCCAGTTGAGCACTGCAGCCACACCCGTCCTGATAACTTATCGCCCAATATCCACAGGCAATTCCACAAACTGTAAGATTCACGTGTTATCACTTAGCACAATCTGGTAATGCCGCAAGGGAACACCACCTGCCACTTTTTTTCTTCACCAGACGCTTCAATGAACACTTTCGAATGCACACACACACTTTAACTTCGGTTTTATGAAGCATTAGTGTAGTTTTCCAATGCCCAGGTGCACTGTCACGCCGATTAGTATGTGGGAACTGACACTTTGTAAAACGTGGCTTAACCCTTCAGCATGAATTCCAGTGCTGGGAAACAAAGACCACTAACGTATGCACAGCACTTTCCTCCTCTTTGTCAAGTTGCATAAACCTTGGACACGCGTGGATCAATATTCAACACATGCTTTTTCACACACGAAGTTGCTGGCAAGGGTAATGTTGCAGGCCTCGACACAAAGAAGTTCCCATGATATAGAATTCGATTTCCAAAGGTCAATAGAGAACATAATGGCTTGGACACACGTGGATTAATATTCAACACATGCTTTTTCACACACGAAGTTGCTGGCAAGGGTAATGTTCCAGGCCTCGACACAAAGAAGTTCCCTTGATATAGAATTCGATTTCCAAAAGGTATATTATCTAAGTACTCTTGCAAACGTAATGGCTTGGACACACGTGGATCAATATTCAACACATGGTTTTTCACACACGAAGTTGCTGGCAGGAGTGATGTGGGAAGTTCAGACACAAAAGAAGTTCCCTCAATATAGAATTAAATTTCCAAAGGTTAATACCCTCTGTACACTCTTGCAAACGTGGATCAATATTCGATGCTTCGCTTTTTTCCACAGTGCTGACAAGCGTTTAATGTTGGAGCTTAGACACAAAGAAGTTCCCTTGATAAAAAGCATTTCCAAAGGTCAGTACCATCTATGTATCCTTGCAAACACAGGTACAGGTGAACGCGAGACCGTGATGGCAGTAATACATCGTTTGACAAGGGTTTTATGTTGAAGCTTAGACACAAAGAAGTTCCCTTAATAAAAAGCATTTCCAAAGGTCAGTATCATGTATGTATCCTTGCAAACACAGGTGAGGGTGTGACCGTGATGGCAGTAATACATCGTTTGACAAGCGTTTACTGTTGGAGCTTAGACACAAAGAAGTTCCCTTGATAAAAAGCATTTCCAAAGGTCAGTATCATCTATGTATCCTTGCAAACACAGGTGAGGGTGTGACCGTGATGGCAGTGATACATCGTTTGACAAGGGGTTTATGTTGGAAGCTGACACAAAGACTTTCCCTTAATAAAAAGCATTTCCAAAGGTCAGTATCATCTATGTATCCTTGCAAACACAGGTGAGGGTGTGACCGTGATGCCAGTAATACATCGTTTGACAAGGGTTTTATGTTGGAAGCTTCGACACAGACTTTCCCTTGATAAAAAGCATTTCCAAAGGTCAGTATCATGTATGTATCCTTGCAAACACAGGTGAGGGTGTGACCGTGATGCCAGTAATACATCGTTTGACAAGGGGTTTATGTTGGAAGCTTAGACACAAAGACTTTCCCTTGATAAAAAGCATTTCCAAAGGTCAGTCTCGTGTATGTATCCTTGCAAACACAGGTACATGTGAACGTGAGGGCGTGATGGCAGTAATACATCGTTTGACAAGGGTTTTATGTTGGAAGCTTCGACACATAGACTTTCCCTTGATAAAAAGCATTTCCAAAGGTCAGTATCATGTATGTATCCTTGCAAACACAGGTACAGGTGAGGCTGTGAAGGCAATAATACATAGTTTCCTTGTCACCACCAGCAGCTTCACTGTATTCTTGTTACATGTTTCCACGGATAAGTCTCCATCAATGTGGTTTTTTTTTAATTTGTATTGCCAGCATCCATGACACCATCGTTTATATCTTGCCCACCACACACAATACAGCGATCAATAAGTCGTTTTTTTATTGAGAGCATCCAGGATACCATCGTTGACATGTTGCCCACCACACACACAACACACCGCTCGTCACTTCACCAAAGCACCATCACTAGAAACACTGTAACAAGCACCTCTCACCGGGCCTTGCATCATCGGCTTTCCCTCACACACCACCACCACCAAAACCCAAGCCAGAAGTAATCAATAAGTCTTTTTAATTGACAATATTCACAACGAGAGCTTCACCACGTTGAGATATTCCCCACCAAACACGTAACACACAGCTCACCACTTCACTGAACCACTATCACAAGAAACACTCCAACACCCAACCATCACCTTTACATAACGAGGAAACACACACACAAGCCACCACCACCACCACCACCACACTCGTTTAATTAACACCACCGTTAACCACACTGCACAGCCCACTCATTTACCTTTCGTTTACATCAATGTGCACTACGCTTGTCACAGGAAAAAAATGCTAAGTTATAATCCAAGCGGGTCCGTACGAACAACCTCCTCTGTGAGCGGGACGGGGCCGACTGGCTGGCTGGCGGAGTGGATGGCTGGCTGGCTGGCGTACAGGGGAAGCCCGACCCCACTCCCCGTGATGCCCCCGCTCTCCCACTCCCTGTGCTTCAGCCCCACGGAGTTATCCCCCTAGAATCCCTCATATACGTTGTCAGTGAGCTTTCAGTGTGATATGGCGGGCTAAATCATCTTAGGACTCCAGTTAGGGTACGTTGGCGCGAGGTTGTCCCTCCCTACGCACTCAGGTGAGGTTCCTAGTTCGTCCCCCTTGCGGTGCCTCCAACCCTCCCACCACAGGATCAGCTGGCTGTGACGTCAGACCAGTGACGTAAAGAGGCATGATCGACGCGTGGCGGGGTCCATCCACCTCCTCCTCCTCCTCCTCTTCCTCCGCCACCAGTCATTTCCAGCTGCCGCCTCTAGTACGGACCACGCGCAGCTATTTTGTATACTCCTAAATCTACCTTAACCTTTAATTGCTAGCTAGACTAAGACGGCGTGTGCTTCAGTGATAACATGGACCCTGCTGTGTTCTGTGTTCGAGGTTTTTGCCATAAATTACAAGCGTCATATATTAGGATTCAAAACACCGCCTCCACACTGCCTCTCCGGCCCACGTCCAGCCCGCCTCCTCCTGCTCCGCCTTCTCCACCTGTACAGAACGTGACGCTTTGCCGTTTGCGTCACCGCCGGCAGAGTGAGCAGTGACGTCATCGTTGGTGGGGCTCGTGGGGGCGTGTTGACGCACTAATATGGTTCGGTCCACTGAGGAACATTCACCATTGTAAATCCTCACCCGTGCGCCCAAAGCCTTGCCAAGGAGTACAGCACATATTCTTATTCAAACGCATTGACATTTCAGTTCACTTGTTTGAAGAGACTCTCGTATACGTTGCAGGGTTTTCAAGGACGGTTTTGTTAGCCTAGTGATAGTTTTAAATGGTCTCGGCAGCTTGAACGGGAGAACTGTCCATGAAAACCCAGTTAATTCTCTCTGCGGCCTTGGGAGAAGGGTGAGGGAGATAAGAGGAAGGAAAGGGAAGGGAAGAGGAGAGGGAAGGAATGATAAAGGGTGAGAGAGATGAGAGACAGGAAAGGGAAAGAAAGAGGGAGGATAGGAAAAAGGGAATGGGGAGAAAAGGGAAGGAAAAAGAGGAAAAGGAGGGAAAGAGAGGAAAAGTAGGATATCGAAGGAGAGAAGAGGCAGAAAATAGGAGAAAGGAAAGGGGTAAAAATAGGAGAAAAAGAAGAGAGAGAGAGAGAGAGAGAGAGAGAGAGAGAGAGAGAGAGAGAGAGAGAGAGAGAGAGAGAGAAAGGGGTCATATATGTACAGCCCTTTCTTACTCCGGATGTGAGGCATTTCTTTCTCGGTACTGACGCGGGTAACTAATGGCAGAAAATAACACAAAGACCTACGTAATCGCTGAATCACATAAACCATCTAATTGTAGTTAGGAATAAATGTCAAGTTGGGGCCATACGCTGTAGCCGCGCGTGGTCAGCAATAAGGACACAGTTGATGGCTTCTATACCGGGAAAAAATAAAAATAAACGCCATCACTGAGGCTACGATCGTGCCCGGCATTTAACAAGGGACGCTATTCTCAAACGCTTCAGACTCTCACATAAACTATTTCCAAAGGCCAAAAAGTAGACCAATCAGGTTCTCATGCGTGTTTTCTTAGGTTCATGGTACAGAAGAAGGGTCAAACTACCATTATAAACCAAATTGGGTAGTCCGGTTTGGCGTTGGCTCCCGCGGGTCCATTTCTCCCCTCTGCTCTACCACACAGTCCCAACACCTATTTTTTCCTCTCATATGTTACCTAAAGCTTGCATATGGGAGGAAGGGATAGATGTTGGGGCTGTGTGGCAGAGCAAAGGGGAGGAAAGGACCCGCGGGAGCCTACGCCAGACCGGCTCAACATTGAAATACTCCTGGAAATGCCCACAACTCCTACGAAAACCGTGTCAATTATAGATGAACTTGGGCGCCTAAATGCTTGAGAATATGACCGGATGCCTGCAGGAAGGAAAGACCATAGATGCCCTAAGAACCGTTCCTATAGAGTGGTCATCCTAATCATCATCATATTTAGTGACCTATTACCCTATTACTATTGTTAGCTGCATTGCAAAGACCTTCCCCAACTGTTTTCCACTATTCTCTGGTGTTAGTGTACTCCATCCTGCTCCGGCTAATGGTCTAACTTCCTCCCCCCACCTGGTAATCTGTCTCCCTTGACTTCTACAATTTCCGATTTGCCACTTTCATTACTTTGGTTATCCACCTGTTATCATTTCTACGCATGAAATAACCTGCCCAAATCCAGTTCTTATTCGTTATAATGTCGTCAACTTTTCTTCGTCCCCTGATCCATGATATTCGCTTCCTGTCTCTCCGCCTCATAACCTGAATTTTGATCTCCATTCCTCTTTATGCGCTTCTAAGCTTTCTTAATCTTTTGTGAGGTGCCAAATATCTGAACATATGTTAAGTTGAAGAGGAAAACATACGTGAGTCGAGAAAGAAAAGTTGATGAAGATGAAAAGGGAAAAAAACATTCGAAAGTTGATAAAGATGAAAAGGAAAAAAAAAAAACATTGGAAAGAAAAGTTGATAAAGATGAAAAGGGAAAAAAACATTGGAAAGAAAAGTTGATAAAGATGGAAAGGAAAACATCCCTGAGTCAAGAAAGCTACGGAAGCCAAGAGAGAAGCATAAAAATACCAGAGCGCTTCAAGGCCGGTAAGGTGACATCCACGAAGGGCAGGAAAAGGGGGAGGGGGGGGGGGGGGGGGGACACGTGCACGGCTGGCAGAGAGGAGAGGTTAGCACGAAGCCATAATGTTAGCTGCACGTGGGGGGCGTCAACACACACACACACACACACACACACACACATACACACATACACACGTTCAAGGTATCATTACAGATTCAACACTATCCTCTCTCTCTCTCTCTCTCTCTCTCTCTCTCTCTCTCTCTCTCTCTGGATATTATTTTTGTTTAGAATGCTTTTGTTTGCGTGTGTGTGTAAATGTGTGTGTGTGTGTGTGTGTGTGAGTGTATGTGTGTTAATGATCTCTTTAAATCCCACTACTACTACTACTACTACTACCACTACTACTACCACCACTACCACTACTACCACTACTACTACTACCACTACTACTACCACCACTACCACTACTACAACTAAGCTAATAATAATGAAAATAGTAACGACTAGTATCACTAATTATGTAATCTAGGTTGTGCCAGAAAATGCTTGGCACACTTCCCTCCCCCTTACACACACACACACACACACACACACACTTTCTTGGCACCTTCACCAGACGCCCAATTTTTCACAATGTATATACCTCCTCAGTCTACATTCGAATAATCACTAAGAGAATGCCAAGACACACCCCATTTAACATCACTCTTACTACCCCCACTATTACTACTACTACAATTTTGTTTTCTACAGGGTAACTCTTGCATTAGGATTTGGGACAGCATATGGGTCAGCTAGATTTGTCTCGTGCAGTGAGGACGCGGAAGAGTTGAAGAGGTGTGGCTATGATAGGGATTGGGTAACTCTTGCATTAGGATTTGGGACAGCATATGGGTCAGCTAGATTTGTCTCGTGTAGTGAGGACGCGGAAGAGTTGAAGAGGTGTGGCTATGATAGGGATAGGGTAACTCTTGCATTAGGATTTGGGACAGCATATGGGTCAGCTAGATTTGTCTCGTGTAGTGAGGACGCGGAAGGGTTGAAGAGGCGTGGCTATGATAAGGATAGGGTAACTCTTGCATTAGGATTTGGGACAGCATATGGGTCAGCTAGATTTGTCTCGTGTGGTGAGGACGCGGAAGAGTTGAAGTGGTGTGGCTATGAGAGGGATAGGGTAATTCTTGCATTAGGATTTGGGACAGCATATGGGTCAGCTGTAAAGGGGAGGAACAACAACAGCAACAAAAACGACCGCTGTCAACCAAAATAAGCGTAGTAATCACACTTCAAGTTCCTGTATTACACTTCGTCTATCTCAGCTGTTTTGTCTTCTCTCTAAAACGTAGAAATGAAGATGCGCGCGTCAAGATGTAAACAAAGAGAGAGATCGCCCTTTCTTCCTCCCTCCTTGGTAGACATCATCACATCTGGCTTCCTCGCTGGGGGGGACGTGTGACGAGAGAGAGAGAGAGAGAGAGAGAGAGAGAGAGAGAGAGAGAGAGAGAGAATGAAAACAATGTAGAGAAGGAAAAAATAACTTGAAAACAGACAAAAAATACATACTTCTAATTGAGAGAGAGAGAGAGAGAGAGAGAGAGAGAGAGAGAGAGAGAGAGAGAGAGAGAGAGAGAGAGAGAGAGAGAGAGAGAGAACAAAGCCATTCATGCATGTTCATTAAGTCGTTCTTATGGCGCGCGCACACACACACACACACACACACACACACACACACGCCATTAGAGGGTCTTAAAGGAATACGTCTAATTTCAATATAATCTTCATAAACAACACCAACAAACACCGGTGATGAGGCAGCGACACACCACCAACACCACCAACACCACCACCACCACCAACAACAACAACAACAACCACCACCAACAACAACATCAGTCTTAAAGGAACATGTCCCTGTAATACTAGAACAAGACGAGGTTGTGTTGGTAACAATGACATAAATAATAGGCGAGGGAAAAGAGGAAGAGGGGAAAAACACATGGGGTCTCAGTGGGAGGGCGCCGTGTGTGTGTGTGTGTGTGTGTGTGTGTGAGAGAGAGAGAGAGAGAGAGAGAGAGGTCTTGAAAGTATGAAGATGCTGGTTAACTCTTGCATTACGATCTTGGGACAGCATATAGGTGCGCTAGATTAGTCTTGTGAAGTGAGGACGCGGAAGGGTTGAAGAGGTGTGGCTATGGTAGGGATAAGGTAACTCTTGCATTAGGATTTGGGACAGCATATGGGTGAGCTAGATTAGTCTTGTGCTATGTGGCTAGAGTGTTGAGCAGTATAAGAGAGGGGTAGGGTAACTCTTGCATTAGGATTTGGGACAGCATATGGGTGAGCTAGATTAGTCTTGTGCTATGTGGCTGTGAGTGTTGAGCAGTATAAGAGAGGGGTAGGGTAACTCTTGCATTAGGATTTGGGACAGCATATGAGTGAGCTAGATTAGTCTTGTGCTATGTGGTTAGAGTGTTGAGCAGTATAAGAGAGGGGTAGGGTAACTCTTGCATTAGGATTTGGGACAGCATATGAGTGAGCTAGATTAGTCTTGTGCTATGTGGTTAGAGTGTTGAGCAGTATAAGAGAGGGGTAGGGTAACTCTTGCATTAGGATTTGGGACAGCATATGGATGAGCTAGATTAGTCTTGTGCTATGTGGCTAGAGTGTTGAGCAGTATAAGAGAGGGGTAGGGTAACTCTTGCATTAGGATTTGGGACAGCATATGGATGAGCTAGATTAGTCTTGTGCTATGTGGCTAGAGTGTTGAGGGGTATAAGAGAGGGGTAGGGTAACTCTTGCATTAGGATTTGGGACAGCATATGGGTGAGCTAGATTAGTCTTGTGCTATGTGGCTGTGAGTGTTGAGGAGTATAAGAGAGGGGTAGGGTAACTCTTGCATTAGGATTTGGGACAGCATATGGATGAGCTAATCTTATGCAGTAAGGACACGGGTGGGGGGGCGTCGAGAGGTGCGGCCATGTGTTGAGCAAGGAAGGAGAGAGGTACAGGGGTGGGTGGGGAGGGTGGATCACAGCTGCCTATTACCAGTTGCGTTAGTGAACCCTGGTAATGGTTTCAGACGCGTGTGTGTGACTCAACAACCGCAACAAGGATTAGCGATCATTTAGAGCACTATGGGTATAATTTGTACTTAAAACTGGTATTACAGACACTTTCGCTTTTCACATCAGCAAATTCTAAAAGTCAAAGAGGGGATAAATCGGGTTCTAATGTTTTTTTTTTAGGTTCACGGTACAGAAGAAGGGTCAAACTACCACTAGGGTCATAAAACTACTCCTGGAAATGCCCACAACTCCTACGAAAGCCTTGTCAAATACGTGTTCTTGGGCGGCGAGATGTCTTATGATACGACCCGTTAACGAGAAGGGTTGATAAATCTACATGATCATCCCTGTAACTTGATGTCTTCTTGTAGGAAATCCGCAGTCAAGGGGTTAAGAGTAATGGTATAATGAAGGAGTAAGTCAAAATCTGATATTATTTACACGACGAAAAGGTTGATACAGTATGTTGGGTGTATGTCTTTATGTGTTTGTTCATCAGCGGGTGGGATGCGCCAAATGCGTGGCCTCAAGCTCAATTTGGATCAGATACTAGAGGCGGCAGGTGAGGCGGAGAGCTGAGAAAGGACTGAAAGGGAGAGGGGGGGGAGAGGAGGAGGCAAGCAGGTGGCCGACAGCTGGGCCTCACCTGGCCAAGAAGATTAGGTCCGTGCACACACACACACACACACACACACACACACACACACACACAGAGAGATGGATAGATTTACTGACCACAACATACAACAAGTTATAAAAAAAACTGTAATCATTCAACATATGGTCCAAAAACTTCGATATAAAAGGATAACACACACACACACACACACACACACACACACACACACACACACACACACACACACACACACACCACACACAGAGATGGATAGATTTACTGACCACAACATACTACAAAAGTTATAAAAAAAACTGTAATCATTCAACATATGGTCCAAAAACTTCGATATAAAAGGATAACACACACACACACACACACACACACACACTCACACGGAGGTTATCTCAGGCAGCGTCGGCGGCACACGCCCGGCTATGTAGGTCAGTGCGTGGTGGCCTCAAACTAATGACACGGTTTCTGTCCTGACTCCCTCCCACTCGTCCCTCGCCAGCTTGGGAGAGTCTGTGCAAATCGACTTCGCAACAAACACCCACCCACCTACCCACCCACACACACACGCCACCATCTTTTACCTCATCAAATTCACTAGTTCCAAACCATTATACATTCCAGTCATTTATCATCGCTATCACCATTTGCTGCATTACCCACCGAGGAGAAATCTCTGTAATGCGCTCGGTCAGGTAGGCAGGCAACACACTATTTCCGGAGATGAAGAAGACGGGGAAGATGATGGCCATGGAACGAAGGTAGGCAGCCAGGGTCAGGTAGGCAGGCAACACACTATTTCCGGAGATGAAGAAGACGGGGAAGATGATGGCCATGGAACGAAGGTAGGCAGCCAGTGTTATTTCCGGACACAAGAACTCGAACCATATCGTCATAGCCTGATATACTTCACCACTGACCGATATCATGAAGAAAAACATAGATAATTCGTCGTTCTTATCAAGCCCAGCACCTGATAACTGAATGTGTGTATCTGTGTCGAGTTGTTTCTATTCATTTATCTATTTATTATGATTTTTATTTTTTTGAGGGCAGAAGGAGAGGGGACATGAAACTAAGGGTTAAATTTCGGCGCCCAAGCACACATATTTGACAAGGCTTTCTATGAGTTTTGGGCATTTCCAGGGGTAGTTTTATGACCCTTCTTCTGTACACGAACCTAAAACAAACACTCATTAGAAGCCGACTGATCTACTAATTGGGGGTTGGAAGCGTATTACAGAACCCAATCACACCTATTTGACAAAGCTTTCTATGAGTTTTGGGCATTTCCAGGGGTAGTTTTATGACCCTTCTGGTATTCTGACCCTTCCTCTGTGCCACGAACCTAAAACAAACACTCATTAGAACCCGACTGATCTGTTAATTGGGGGTTGGAAGCGTATTACAGAACCCAATCACACCTATTTAACAAAGCTTTCTAGGAGTTTTGGGCATTTCCAGGGGTAGTTTTATGACCCTTCTGATAATCAAACCCTTCTTCTGTACACGAACCTAAAACAAACACTCATTAGAAGCCGACTGATCTACTAATTGGGGGTTGGAAGCGTATTACTGAACCCAATCACACCTATTTGACAAAGCTTTCTAGGAGTTTTGGGCATTTCCAGGGGTAGTTTTATGACCCTTCTGTACCACGAACCTAAAACAAACACTCATTAGAACCCGGCTGATCTACTAATGGGCCTTTGAGAGTACTGATGAGGGGGAAAGCGTCTGACAACACCGAGCAGAAACCTATCCAATCCATCCCTTGAGACAGGTTAGGCTCGGCGGGTTAGGGGACAAAGACAGGACAGAAGGGCGCGGGTGGAGGCGAATCTATGTATATCCATAAATGTACAAGGGCGGGGTTGGTGGAGTAGGTTAAAGGTGAGGGAAGGGAAGGGACGAGGAGGTGGGGGAAGCGGAGGGAGGGAGGGAGGAGAGCGGGCAGTGGGCGGGGGAGAAGCAAATGGCGGGAAAAAACGAGGAGGCGGGGGAAGAAGGGACAGACCGGAAGAGAGGCTTAGATTAGGCAGCAAAGGGATTAGAAGAGTCAGTGATTAGGGTTAAGGTAAACGATAGGAAGATGAGGGAAGGGAGGGGCGGAGGGGAGGGGGGAGATGGGAGTGGTCCAGTAACAAAAATCAAAGGTGTGGTGAAGGGCGGGAGTGGGTGAAGGTGGACCGGAGAGAGAGAGAGAGAGAGAGAGAGAGAGAGAGAGAGAGAGAGAGAGAGAGAGAGAGAGAGAGAGAGAGATTTATCCACAAACAGTACCTATAGATATGTGTGTGTGTGTGTGTGTGTGTGTGTGTGTGTGTGTGAGAGAGAGAGAGAGAGAGAGAGAGAGAGAGAGAGAGAGAGAGAGAGAGAGAGAGAGAGAAACTTTATCTACACCGTACAGCAAAAGGGAACGGTGTAAGGGAAGGAGATACCAGGTTAGAGAGAGAGAGAGAGAGAGAGAGAGAGAGAGAGAGAGAGAGAGAGAGAGAGAGAGAGAGAGAGAGAGAGAGAGAGAGAGAAAGCTTTATCTAAACCGTGTACAGCAGGGGATAACGAAGGACAGGCCGGGTTATAGAGATGGCGGTAACAGAGGAGTCGATGGCATGGTGGTATTTCCTGATGCCCAAGACCCAGCAGTACCCAACCCTTCCCCCTGAACCCCCACGCCCTCCATGCATCACACCCACCCCGTACCCTCCCCAGCTACCCCCAGATGCCCACCCTGCCCGTAGTTTCTTTGTTTCCCGGCAACGTGAGCTCAACACCGGCACGGGAAGCGAGGCAGCGAAGGGAGAATTTGGGTGTGTGTTGAAGGACCTGTCTTCTCCTGGCTGGTCCAATGTAGTTACGAAATGTGTATCTCTCTCTCTCTCTCTCTCTCTCTCTCTCTAACCTGGTCTCTCCCTTTTGCTGCACGGTTTAGATAAAGTTCTCTCTCTCTCTCTCTCTCTCTCTCTCTCTCTCTCTCTCTCCTCATTCCGGCTTTTGGGAGGGGACAGAGGGACCAGTGAGGAGAAAGAGAGAGAGGGAGAGAGAGAAAGCATGACAAAGAGAGCGCAGGTTAGGGTACAAAGAGAGAGAGAGAGAGAGAAAGAGAGGTGCCACGCTGTACTGACCTACCTCACAACGTCCTCTCTCTCTCTCTCTCTCTCTCTTGAAAGCTAATAGGAAGGAAAAGTTAGTGAGTTGGTAAAAGCGGAGACAAGAAGGAAAGGAGACAATAATGAGGAAAAGAAGGAGGAAGAAAATTAAAAGAAGACAAATAACAGGAAAAAAATAGGGAAAGGTTAGTGAAGAGGTGAGGCAGGGAGGAAAGAAGACAAGAAAAGAAAACAAGAAAAACAGAGAAGACAAATGGAGAGGAGAAAGACGGAAAGAAAAGCAGGAAAACAGACAAAACAAGGAGGAAAAGACAAATGTTATGACGTCAGGAGGAAGAAAAGAAGACAAGAAGAAGGAAAGAACAGAAGACAAACGGTGAATAAGGAAACAAGACAATGAGAAGAAAAGAAGGAAAGAAGACAAAACAAGAAGAGGAAAAGACAAATGATAAAACGTCAGGAAGAAAAGAAGACAAAACAAGAAAAGAACAGAAGACAAAAATTGAATAGGTAAACAAGACAATGACAAGAAGAAAAGTAGGCAAAACAAGAAAAGGAGGAAAAGACAAATGATATGGTCAGGAAGAAAAGAAGACAAAACAAGAAAAGAACATAAGACAAAAATTGAATAGGTAAACGAGACAATAACAAGAAAGAAGGAAGACAAAACAAGACAATTAAAGAATGCAGACAAATTAGAAGACAATGAAATAAGACAATACTACACAAGGAAGAAAGGAAAAAGAAGAAAACAAGAAAGGAAGGGCAGATTAAAAGGGAAACTATTACAGAGACAAAAACGAGACCTATAAGAAAATTCGACAAAGCACGCGTGAAGAAAGGAGAGGAGAGGTGAGGAAAGGAAGAAGATGGAGGCGTAGAGGAAGAAGGGGAAGGGGGAAGAAAAGGGTTGAGAAGTGGCGGCTTGTTGAATTTTTGTCTTTTATGGTCACAGATTTGGCGGGGTGCTCTCTCTCTCTCTCTCTCTCTCTCTCTCTCTGTGTCATCCTTCCCTGGTCTTCCTTTCTTGTCTTTTGTCTCTCTCTCTCTCTCTCTCTCTCGTCATCCATCCCTTGTCTTCTTTTTCTTCTTCGTTTTCCTTCTTTTCTTCTTTTATCTTGTCTACTTTCCTTCTCTAATAGCAAGCAGCAAAAACAAGGTCATATTTAAACGCCTTGGAGGTCATGTCACGTGTTTGGATGGTGAGGCTGATGGTGGTGGTGATGGTGAAGGTTGAAGGGGTGTGGTTTTGGTGTCAGCTTGCTTCCTCCCCCTCCTCCTCCTCTGTACCTCCACCACTGCCCAGCTGACGCCATTGCTGCTACCCTAATTCACTGGCTTCCGCTCGTCTGCTGCCTGTCTGCTTCGCCTCGCCTTGCCTTGCCTTGCCCGCCCTCCTTGCTACCTTGCTTACCCTAACTTCCTCCTCCTCCTGCTTCTCTTTTCCTCTCTTCTCCCTCTTCTTTGCTTTATCTAGTTTCCTCCTCCTCTTCCTCTTATTCTTCCTTCCTTCTATTCTCTCTTCTTTGTGTTATCTAGTTTCCTCCTCCTCTTCCTCTTTTTCTTCCTTTCCTTCTATTCTCTCTCCTTTGTGTTATCTAGTTTCTTTCCTTGCTTACCTTAACTTCTCCTCCTCTTCCTCTTTTCCTCCTTTTTCTTCCTTCCCTCTATTCTCTCTCTTCTTTGTTTTATTTATCGAGTTTCTTTCCTTTCTCCTCCTCCCCTTCCTCTTTTTTTTAATATAGTTTCTTTCCTTGCTTAACCTAAATTCCTCCTCCTCCTTTATCTCTTCCTCCTCTTCTTAATTCTTCCTTTACTCTTCCTTCTCCTATGTCTGTTTCTTCCATTCCTCTTTTCTCTATGTTCTCTGTTTCATCTCTATCTTCCTAAGTCTTTTTCTTATTCATTGCCTTGTACTAATTCCTCCTTCTCTTCTACTCCAATCTTTCTCCTACTTCTTTGTCCTGTTCATTCGTCTCCTTCCTTCCATCAATCCCTGTAATCTTTCTCTCTTTATCTTTGTTATTTATATTTATTAGTCTTGTCTCTGCTTACCCCAACTTCCTCCTCCTCATCATCATCCTTCTCTGTTTCCTTATCCCGTTTCTTCCTTCCCTCAATTCCAGTACTCTTTGTTTTCTCTCTCCCTCTCTCTCCTTTCTTTATCTTATACCTCCATTGCACAAACTCCCTTCCTATTCCTCCCTCCTCCTCTTCCTTCTCTGTTTCCTTATCCAGTTTCTTCCTTCCCTCAATTCCAGTACTCTTTGTTTTCTCTATTCCTCTCTCTCCTTTCTTTATCTTATACCTTCATTGCACAAACTCCCTTTCTATTCCTCCTCCCCTTCCTTTTCTCTTGTCTTCTCATCCAGTTTCTTCCTCCCCTCAATTCCAGTACTTTGTTTTCTCTCTTCCTTTCTCTCCTTTGTTTTACCTCTCCTCTTACGGCTGTCTTGCATGCCTTCAACTTCTTCCTCTCCTCTTTCTTCCCTCCCTCAATCTCTGTATTCTCTCTGTTTTACCTCTCCCCTTACGACTATCTTGCTTGCCTTTAACTTCTCTCCTCTACTCTTTCTTCCCTCCCTTAATCTCTGTATCCTATTATTTTTTTCTCTCTCCGTTTGCTTGCCTTCAACTTCTCTCTTCTCTCTTCCCTCCTTCAATCTCTGTATCCTCTATTTTACCTTCCCCTCTTTGTCTTGCCTATCATCATCCACTGCTCTGACTCATCCTCAATCCTCTTCTCTCCTCTCGTCCTCTGCACGCTTTCCTCTCCCTCCCTCAATCTTGCCCAAGCCTCCTCCTCCTCCTTCTCCCTTGTTCTCAGTCTTTCTTTGCCCTGACACTGCAATCTTCATGTCTCAACCTACTTCCATAAGCCTCACCATACCTATCTTCATTTCTTAACTTTCAACTGTAGTATATCGTCTTTCACAGTTCAAAATCATCTCCTGTTCTTGATACGATCCTGACACTTGCCATTCTTCTTCTGTTTCCTTATGACCAAGTTCCATAAGCCTCAGTAAATCCCTTCACTCTTGTACTTTCAACTGGATATCGTTTTTCTTTCACAGTCCAAAATCATCTCTTGTTATTTGCTATGATCCTGACAGTTGCCATTCTTCTTCTGTTTCCTTATGACATAGTTCCATAAGCCTCACTATATCCCTTCACTCTTGTACTTTCAACTGGATATCGTTTTTCTTTCACAGTCCAAAATCACCTCCTGTTCTTGCTATGATCCTGACACTTGCCATTCTTCTTGTTTCCTTATGACATAGTTCCATAAGCCTCAGTACATCCCTTCACTCTTGTCCTTTCAACTGGATATCGTCTTTCTTTCACAGTCCAAAATCATCTCTTGTTTTTGTTATGACCCTGAGACTTGCAGATTTCTTCATGCAATACCTTCTGTACCCTCATGATCTAGTTCCATAAGCCTCACTACATCCCTTCATTTCTTATCTTTCAACTGGATATCGTCTTTCTTTCAACATCTATCCAAATACCATCTCTCCTTTTTGCTACAGCCTTGACAACTGTAATAATATACCTCCACATTTATCTCTACTTGACTCCATTTCTCTACTAAATTCAATCTAGTAAGTCTTTCTTTAAAAAAACAACCAAAAAAACATATCTTGCCCTTGCTGTTTCGTCCTTATAATCTAATCCGTCTACACTCACTCCTTCACACAAGTTGGAAAGTTTCGTTTAGTCGGCGCAACATCTGTGGTCATATGCCGGAGAGAGGCAGAAGGGGAAGGAATTATGGGAGAAGGGACAACCCCCGATTAATACCTTGTACCCATTCACTGCTGTCCTCCACATAATCTAAACCTTAATAAATCCACCTAAGACAGCTCTCAACTCCCATTTATCCATCAGCTTCATTGCGTTATCCGTTCCTCTTCAGCGCCGGCCTCTAGTTGACCTACGTGAGCCAAGGTCCCTCGGTCATGGCGGGGAAGGTGGCTGACAGGGAGTGTTGACGAGGCTTGAAAGGTTAGTAAATACTTGTGGATACTTGGAAGTGAAACGCTGCACGGCTGGTAGGGAAGACAATGGTGTTGATGGTGATGATGGTGGTGAAGGGACGAGAACTTTCCTTAGCGGTGGTGATGATGGTGGTGGTGGTTTGGGTGACGTTACTGGCAATGTGGCAACACAGAGAGAGAGAGAGAGAGAGAGAGAGAGAGAGAGAGAGAGAGAGAGCAAGGAGGACCGAAGAATGTCCACGTGCCGGCTATGAGAGAGAGAGAGAGAGAGAGAGAGAGAGAGAGAGAGAGAGAGAGAACAAGGAGGACCAAAGACTGTCCACGTGTCGGCCATGAGAGAGAGAGAGAGAGAGAGAGAGAGAGAGAGAGAGACCACGCCAGCCTACATCCCTATACCCCCTTCCCCCCCTTCGTCCTCGCCTCCTACAGCCATGAAGAGCTGGTTCTCTCCTCCCGCCGCCGGCCTCAGCACTACTGCCCTGACCTGCCTTAAGGATATATTGAACCGTGGACCTGCTGGGGGGAGGGGAGGGGGGGGTTGACCTGCTTGCTGGGGCGTGAGTTTGCATCGGGTTATCACTGTCGAGAGAATGAACTGGAAACGCTATTTTTTTTTTCCCAAGTCGTGTTGTTGGGGATGATGACGTCTGCAGTGCTGGAAACTCCCCTGGCTATTTTCTTTATGCTATCAACTTATTGTCACGGGTGCTGGAAATGGTGACTCTACAGGAATGAGCTGGACACGCTATTCTTTTTTTTCTTTTCTATGTCGTGTTGTTGGGGATGATGACGTCTGCAGTACTGGAAACTCCCCTTGCTATTTTCTTTATGCTATTAACTTATTGTCACGGGTGCTGGAAATGGGGACTCTACTGGAATGAGCTGGACACGCTATTCTTTTTTTTCTTTTTCCATGACGTCTGCAGTGCTGGAAACTCCCCTTGCTATTTTCTTTATGCTATTAACTTATCTTACTAGTTCTGCTATTTCTATCACGGGTGCTGGAAATGGTGACTCGACAGGAATGAACTGGAGACGCTATTCTTTTTTTTCTTTTTCTATGACGTCTGCAGTGCTGGAGACTACCCTCGCTATTTTCTTTATGCTATTAACTCCCCTTGCTAGTTGTGCTATTTCTGTCACGGGTGCTGGAAATGGTGACTCTGCAGGAATGAACTGGAGACGCTATTCTTTTTTTCATTTTCCATGACGTCTGCAGTGCTGGAAACTCCCCTTGCTATTTTCTTTATGCTATTAACTTATCTTACTAGTTCTGCTATTTCTGTCACGGGTGCTGGAAATGGTGACTACAGGAATGAGCTGGACACGCTATTCTTTTTTTTCTTTTTCCAGGACGTCTGCAGTGCTGGAAACTCCCCTTGCTATTTTCTTTATGCTATTAACTTCCCTTGCTAGTTGTGCTATTTCTGTCACGGGTGCTGGAAATGGTGACTCTACTGGAATGAACTGGACACGCTATTCTTTTTTTTCTTTTTCCATGACGTCTGCAGTGCTGGAAACTCCCCTTGCTATTTTCTTTATGCTATTAACTTCCCTTGCTAGTTCTGCTATTTCTGTCACGGGTGCTGGAAATGGTGACTCGACAGGAATGAGCTGGACACGCTATTCTTTTTTTCATTTTCCAGGACGTGTTGTTGGGGATGATGGCGTCTGCAGTGCTGGAAACTCCCCTGGCTATTTCCTGTATGCTATTAACGTATCTTACTAGTTCTGCTATTTGTCACGGGTGCTGGAAATGGTGACTCTACATTGCTCTAATTTCACTAACTTCTTTTGTCTTGCTATATTTATCATGGACAGTGGAAATGGTGACTCTACACAGCTCTCAACTCTCCCTTCTAGTCCTGCTATTTCTCTGTCATGGGTGCTGGAAATGCTGACTCTATACCTCTCTAATTTCACTAACTTCCTTTGTCTTGCTATATATATCATGAACAGCGGAAATGGTGACTCTACACAGCTCTTAACTCTCCCTTCTAGTCCTGCTATTTCTCTGTCATGGGTGCTGGAAATGGTGACTCTACATTGCTCTAATTTCACTAACTTCCTTTGTCTTGCTATATATATCATGAACAGCGGAAATGGTGACTCTACACAGCTCTTAACTCTCCCTTCTAGTCCTGCTATTTCTCTGTCATGGGTGCTGGAAATGCTGACTCTATACCTCTCTAATTTCACTAACTTCCTTTGTCTTGCTATATTTATCATGGACAGTGGAAATGGTGACTCTACACAGCTCTTAACTCTCCCTTCTAGTCCTGGTATTTCTCTGTCATGGGTGCTGGAAATGCTGACGTCCAAATGTATATATCGATAAAAAGCCTGACATGGGTACGGTATTCAAGGGGGTCACGGAATCTAGGTGGGTCGACGTGCTAGGTGCAGAGAGAACCGGGTTGCTCTGGCTGACCTATTTCCAGGAAGGGGGGAGGGAGGCGACGAAGGGGACCGAAAAGCGAAAACTCGTGGGGGACAGAGAGAGCAGGAGAGAAAGAGAGGAGGCGAGGAGGAAGAGAGGAGAGGAGGAGAAAGAGAGGTCTGGTGAGAGAGAGAGAGAGAGAGAGAGAGAGAGAGAGAGAGAGAGAGAGAGAGAGAGAGAGAGAGAGAGAGAGAGAGAGAGAGAGAGAGAATGAAAACATGAAATCAGACAAAAAAGACATACTTCTAATTGTGAGTGAGAGAGAGAGAGAGAGAGAGAGAGAGAGAGAGAGAGAGAGAGAGAGAGAGAGAGAGAGAGAGAGAGAGAGAGAGAGAGAGAGAGAGAGAGAGAATGAAAAAAATTTAGAGAATGAAAAAAAATCAAAAATGACAAAAAATAAATACTTATAATTGAGAGAGAGAGAGAGAGAGAGAGAGAGAGAGAGAGAGAGAGAGAGAGAGAGAGAGAGAAGGAAACTGCTTAAGGGGAAAAAAATATATATATATATATATATATATATATATATATATATATATATATATATATATATATATATATATATATATATATATATATATAAAAATATTATCCTAGAATTTTGAAGCCGTTGAACGATACCAAGAGCTGAAAGCCTCCAATTTCTGATCTTTCTGTCATGAGAGGTGGAATTTTAAAAGTCTACACCACACCAAGCTTCCCTTACCGTCAACCAGCTTTATTTTTTTTAATCCTAAGACGCAACAAGCTTCCCTTACCGTCAACCAGCTTTACATTTTATCCTAAGACGCAACAAGCTTCCCTTACCGTCAACCAGCTTTACATTTTATCCTAAGACGCAACAAGCTTCCCTCACCGTCAACCAGCTTTACTTTTTGTCCTAAGACGCAACAAGCTTCCCTCACCGTCAACCAGCTTTACTTTTTTAATCCTAAGACGCAACAAGCTTCCCTTACCGTCAACCAGCTTTACATTTTATCCTAAGACGCAACAAGCTTCCCTCACCGTCAACCAGCTTTACTTTTTGTCCTAAGACGCAACAAGCTTCCCTCACCGTCAACCAGCTTTACTTTTTTAATCCTAAGACTCAACAAGCTTCCCTAACCGTCAACCAGCTTTACTTTTTATCCTAAGACGCAACAAGCTTCCCTCACCGGCAACCAGCTTTTCTTTTTGTCCTAAGACGCAACAAGCTTCCTCACCGTCAACCAGCTTAACTTTTTATCCTAAGACGCAACAAGCTTCCCTCACCGTCAACCAGCTTAACTTTTTATCCTAAGACGCAACAAGCTTCCCTCACCGTCAACCAGCTTAACTTTTTATCCTAAGACGCAACAAGCTTCCCTCACCGTCAACCAGCTTTACTTTTTGTCCTAAGACGCAACAAGCATCCCTCACCGTCAACCAGCTTAACTTTTTATCCTAAGACGCAACAAGCTTCCCTCACCGTCAACCAGCTTTACTTTTTATCCTAAGACGCAACAAGCTTCCCTTACCGTCAACCAGCTTTACTTTTTATCCTAAGACGCAACAAGCTTCCCTTACCGTCAACCAGCTTTACTTTTTATCCTAAGACGCAACAAGCTTCCCTTACCGTCAACCAGCTTTACTTTTTTAATCCTAAGACGCAACAAGCTTCCCTTACCGTCAACCAGCTTTACTTTTTTAATCCTAAGACGCAACAAGCTTCCCTTATCGTCAACCAGCTTTACTTTTTTAATCCTAAGACGCAACAAGCTTCCCTCACCGTCAACCAGCTTTACTTTTTTAATCCTAAGACTCAACAAGCTTCCCTTACCGTCAACCAGCTTTACATTTTATCCTAAGACGCAACAAGCTTCCCTTACCGTCAACCAGCTTTACTTTTTTAATCCTAAAACGCAACAAGCTTCCCTTATCGTCAACCAGCTTTACTTTTTATCCTAAGACGCAACAAGCTTCCCTTACCACCGGCAATACTTTTTTTACCCTCAAGACATTCTGAGGCCGCTTGACAATACTAAGAGCTCCCTCCTTCCCCCTCACGCACGTTCTTGAGAAACTCTTGTCATGGGAAAGTGGGGCGACGGTGAGATGGTTGAGGGTACGACTGATGCTGTGATGGATGGGATGGGAAGGGATGGGATGACACGTGCGAGGAGGAGGAGGAGGTAGGGTAGAGAGGCAACCCATATTTTTAAACCTTTCAAGGCCCAAGAAAACAACTTTGACAACGCTTTCACGGGTAGTTTGGGCATTTCCAGGGGTAGTTCTTTGACCCTGGTGGTAACACGTGTGAGGAGGAGGAGGAGGTAGGGTAGAGAGGCAACCCATATTTTTAAACCTTTCAAGGCCCCAGAACACAACTTTGACAACGCTTTCACGGGTAGTTTGGGCATTTCCAGGGGTAGTTGTTTGACCCTGGTGGTAGTGTGACAAAGCTTCTGTTACATGAACGTGGAAATAACATTAATCACAACGCTATTAATATACTTTTCGGCCTTTGGAAATAGCTGATGTGAGAGGCGGAAGCGTCTGAAAATACCGGCTAAGTAACAAGTACCCATATGCCAAATCCAGGCAAGTGTATGTGATTAGTATGCCAGGAACGTGTCATGACCAAGAGACAGGTGATTGATGAGGTGCCAGTAAGGGTTGTGACGCTGGGATGCCTGGTGATGTTGACAAACGGAATGGTGAGAATGGGAAGGAAGGTGAAGGGCAAAGAGAGAGGAAAGGAGTGTTGAGGATGAAAAAGAAGGGATAGGAGAAACATAGAAGAGAGTATAGGAATGAGAAGGAAGAAAGAGGAATGTTAATTAAGGAGGAGGGCAGCAAGAGGAAAGAAGTGTTGAGGATGAAAAATAGGGGATAGGAGAAACAGGAGAGTAAAGGGATGGGAAGGAAGAAAAGGGAAAGAGAATGTTGTTAAAGAGGATTGCAGAAAGAGGAAAGGAAGAAGAGGGGACGAGTATTGATGACGAAAAAGAGGAGATAAAGAGAAACAGGAGAGTAAAGGGATGCGAGAGAAGAAAGAGGAAAGGAAGTAGAGGGAAGAGGAGATAGATAAATATAGAAGAGTTTAAAGGGATGAGAATAAAGAAAAGAAGAGGATAGATAATATAAAAGAGAACAGAGATGAGTATACGAAGAAGATAGCGATTGAAGGTAACTTGAAGGGGAGGGTTGGCGGGGAAGGGAAGTAGAGGGGCTTGAGTGTTGTGTTGTGTTGTGTACGGCGTGAGAAAGACCAGCGGTGTTGCGTGGTGAAAGCCAATTGTGGTGCCGCGTGACAGACAGATGGAAAAGGAGAGAAAACACGGTGATAATTGTTTACGCACACACACACACACACACACACACACACACACATACATACACACACACTAGTAAGCAGATATTTTTTGCTGTTGATGTCTAATACAGTACAGGATAGACAGATAGATAGATGAGATAGATAGATAGAGAAGAAAATGAGACAGGAAGAAAAATGAAAAAAAAGGAAAGAAAATAAGGAAAAAAGAAAAAAATGAGAGAAATAGGAAGGAAAATGAAAGAATGAAAGAAAAGAAAAATAGAAAAGTGAGAGAGAGAGAGAGAGAGAGAGAGAGAGAGAGAGAGAGAGAGAGAGAGAGAGAGAGAGAGAGAGAGAAACATGACAACAGGAGGGAAAATAGGCCAGAGCACTTTCCTCTTCGTTTTCACTCAACAATATTTTCCCTTTGTCTTATTTTCCCTTTAACATCAAAATTTACCTTAATAATATTCTTTCCTTGAATCTTTCTTTGTTTTCCTTTGTTTGTCTGATTAAATATCATCCAGACAAATTTTCTCTCATTCTGGTTTAATATATATATAGTAACTCATTCTTTTAACGATTTATCAATATAGTATCATAAAACAAAGAATGCGATCTCTCTCTCTCTCTCTCTCTCTCTCTCTCTCTCTCTCTCTCTCTCTCACCTTGATATTCACTAACGTACAAATGCTACAATTTCACTTAGGTTTAAGAACCCACCACCATAGGACCATAGGATCTGTGTGGTTTGAATATCTATGTAAATCTTCCTTCACCTTGATATTCGCCAGTTGATATGATTCCACTTTAGGTTTAAGGACACTCCACCATAGGACCATGGGATCTGTGTGGTCTGAATATCTATGTAAATCTATGTATATCAACTTAGTGGCTACTTACCAAACTCTTCACTTTCTGCTGTCCTCTGTGTCTCTCCTCTCACGATCTTAAGCCTGCTGCCGGATACCCACTCGGTCCTGGAGGAGACAAAAATAATATTAGAAATGATTATGAAACCCATATAAACGGATGGGATGGATACGAGACAGATAGAAACTTACACTAACGATGCTGAATAGAGCTGGATAAAGGGGTAAGATAGATAGATATGAAAAGAAAGGTATATACTAACGATGCTGAATAAAGCTGGATAGAGAGGGGAAAGATATAGATAGATATGAAAAGAAAGGTATATACTAACGATGCTGAATAAAGCTGGATAGAGAGGGGAAAGATATAGATAGATATGAAAAGAAATGTCTACTAATGAGGTTGAAAATAATATACAGAAATTGAGATGAATAGAAAGATGGAAACGTCACCAATAACGCTAATAGACAGATAGACAGATAGGCAGAAAGGTATATTCATGATACTGACAATGAGATAGACAGAGGTAGAGATAGACGAATTCACATACAGGTATTACAATGATTCTGACACTGAGATAGACAGAGGTAGAGATAGACAGAGACACATACAGGTATAACAATGATTCTGACAATAAGATACACAAAGGTAGAGATTGACAAAGCCAGAAAATGAGATAGAAATAAAATAGTGATATGTAAGTCTGACCTGGGTACGATATTCAAGGAGGTCACGGAAACTAGGCGTCCTAACCTGATGGGTGCAAAGAGAACTGGGTTGCCCCGGCTGCCCTCTTTCCAGGAAGGGTAGGGGAGGGGGCAAGGAAGGGGCCCAAAAGCGAAGGAAACTCGTGGGGGACATAGAGAGGAGGAGAAAGAGAGGAGCCGGGGAGGAAGAGAGGAGAGGAGGAGAAAGAGAGGTCTGGTGAGAGAGAGAGAGAGAGAGAGAGAGAGAGAGAGAGAGAGAGAGAGAGAGAGAGAGAGAGAGAGAGAGAGAGAGGAGGAGACAGAGAGGTCTGATGAGAGAGAGAGAGAGAGAGAGAGAGAGAGAGAGAGAGAGAGAGAGAGAGAGAGAGAGAGAGAGAGAGAGAGAGAGAGAGAGAGAGAGAGAGAGAGAGAGAGAGAGAGAGAGAGAGAATAATTAAAAAAAGAGACGACAGATAGGAGAAACCACGAAGGGACATGAAAACTTGAGAGAAAGAGAAAGAAAAAAAAATATCTTAGCAACTTGATTTAAGGAGTGCGGGTCCGTAAAGAGCAGAGGAGGAGGAGGAGGAGGAGGAGGGCTACGGAAAAGCCGGCAATAGCAGAGTACGAAGAGAGAGAGAGAGAGAGAGAGAGAGAGAGAGAGAGAGAGAGAGAGAGAGAGAGAGAGAGAGAGAGAGAGAGAGAGAGAGAGAGAGAGAGAGAGAGAAGAATAGGGAGGGAGGGAGGAGGTAGGATTGACAGGATAGGAAGAGAGCAGCTTGGAGGACAAAATGGGAAGGAAGAGAGGAAGAGGAGGAAGAAAGGGAAAGGACACACACACACACACACACACACACACACACACACACACACACACACACACACACACAAACTTTCCCTATTTTTTCCCTAGTTGAATTAGTGTTGTTATTTTCAGTGTTACCAAGTGCATTTTTTTTTTTTTTTACGTGAATAAGAAGTCCTGAGAGAGAGAGAGAGAGAGAGAGAGAGAGAGAGAGAGAGAGAGAGAGAGAGAGAGAGAGAGAGAGAGAGAGAGAGAGAGAGAGAGAGAGAGAGAGAAAGAAAGAAGAAAGGAAGGGAAAAAGGGAAAGAATGATAGGAGAGAGAGAGAGAGAGAGAGAGAGAGAGAGAGAGAGAGAGAGAGAGAGAGAGAGAGAGAGAGAGAGAGAGAGAGAGAGAGAGAGAGAGAGAGAATCAATAGTAGGTAAGGGTTGGCACACGCGTTCCCTACCTCTCCCACCTGCTACCACCACCACCATCATCACCACCACCACCAGTATTGCAACCACTAACATTACCATCAAAACCCCAACCATCACCATCACCACCACCACATAACTACCACTATTAATACCACAACCATCATAACAATACCTATTTCCACTCCTACAATAACCACCACCACTACCACCACCACCACCATTGCAACCACTAACATTACCATCAAAACCCCAACCATCACCACCACCACCACCACATAACTACCACTATTAATACCACTACCATCATAACAATACCTATTTCCACTCTTACAACCACCACCACCATTGCAACCACTAACATTACTATCAAAACCCCAACCATCATCACCACCACCACCACAATATAACTACCACTGCAACCATAACAATATCTATTTCCACTATAACAACCACTACTACCACCACCACCACATAACTACCACTATTAATACCACTACCATCATAACAATCACCACCACTATCACTACCACTATTAATACCACTACCATCATAACAATACCTATTTCCACTGTAACAACCATTAATACCACCACCACTACTACTACTGTCATTGCTACTGTAACCACTAACACCATCACAACCACCACCACTACCACTACTACCACTATCTCTGGCATATCTACTACTACGATCCTTATTCTTACTACTACTACTACTACTACTACTACGATCCCTATTCTTACTACTACTACTACTACTACGATCCCTAGTCTTACTACTACTACTACTACTACTACTACGATCCCTATTCTTACTACTACTACTACTACTACGATCCCTATTCTTACTACTACTACTACTACTACTACGATCCCTATTCTTACTACTACTACTACTACGATCCTTATTCTTACTACTACTACTACTACTACGATCCCTATTCTTACTACTACTACTACTACTACTACTACGATCCTTATTCTTACTACTACTACTACTACTACGATCCCTATTCTTACTACTACTACTACTACGATCCTTATTCTTACTACTACTACTACTACTACTACTACTACTACTACTACTACTACTACTACTACTACGATCCCTATTCTTACTACTACTACTACTACTACTACCAATAACTACTACTACCACAAATGATAAATAACAATAATAATAATAATAATAATAATAATACAAGACAAAAATATAGACCCACATCAATTAGTGCAAATGAGTTGATTAAAAAACAAAACACAACAACAAAAACAAAACAAAAACAATGGCGTGTTAGAATCGAAGGGAAAGACAAATGAATGAGAATGAAAATAGAAAGACAAATTAATGAAAAAAATTAATAATTAGTGAAGGGCGGAATGACAGCTGATGCGCAACTAACGAAGGGGATGAGGACGCGTGACCATGATTCCCAAGACACTGTTATCGCCATTATCATTGAGCTCCATTAAAGGGCATCAACGGAGAGTGTAAAACTGAGGTAAAAAAAAAGCGTTATTGAGATCCATTAGAGAGAGAGAGAGAGAGAGAGAGAGAGAGAGAGAGAGAGAGAGAGAGAGAGAGAGAGAGAGAGAGAGAGAGAGAGAGAGAGAGAGAGAGAGAGAGAGAGAGAGAGAGAGAGAGAGAGAGAGAGAGAGAGAGAGAGAGAGAGAGAGAGAGAGAGGGGGGGGACTAAATCAGAACGGAAAAAACGGAAATTGATATAAAACTAACGTAAAAAGTAGACAATTAGAGAGAGAGAGAGAGAGAGAGAGAGAGAGAGAGAGAGAGAGAGAGAGAGACTCAATATGAACGGACAAAAAATAGTAACGCGGAAATTGATATAAAACTAACGTAAAAACTAGACAATTAGAGAGAGAGAGAGAGAGAGAGAGAGAGAGAGAGAGAGAGAGAGAGAGAGAGAGAGGGGGGGGGAGGTAGGCTTGACAGGGTAGGAAGAGAGCGGCTTGGAGGACAAAATGGAGAATATAAAACTGACTTAATAAAGTTCGGTGTGGAAAAAAAAAGAAAAAAAAAAGCGTTACTCTCAAAGGTAAGACGAAGCAAGAGTCACACATCACGGGAGCCACTATAAATTAAATTCGCCCGCGTCACTTACGGGCTGGGGTCTTCTAAGCGGCCCCTCAAGAGATCCTACCGGGGCTATTGGCAACACATAGGTAAATCTGGGAGCATGAGTCTTAGAAAGGTTAAAACAGGTGAGTAAAATGTTTAGTGAATACATAGGAATGGAAGCAAATGGAGACTCATGTAACCGTTTCCTCCTTCTCTCCATCTTTCCCTCCCTCCCTCTCATTCTAATCTTCCTTCGTTCTTTCCCTCTCCTCCTCCTTCTCTTCCTCCTTCTCGTCTTTCATTTCAAACACGCCTCCATACTTTTCTCTGCTTGCTGTCCTGAAGTAGCTTGCGTAAAAATAAGGAAAATAAAAAGATAGTGTGATTACGGCATTATTGCGTATTACAGGAAGTCTGTGATAAGGGCTGCGCGTGAAGGTCATGAGGAGAGTGATATGAAGAGTTGGTAGGATTCTTAAACATTTATAAGAGGGGATTCTCCTTCGTTTGTGGTTCATCTCCCATTCTTGAAGTCGGATTTGCCATGATCCTCCTCCATCTTGCTCAGTCTACTGCTAATCCTTTCTTTATTTCTAACACTCCCAAGTCTTGCAAGTTTTATAAGTGGGAATTGGGTGGTCCATGTTAAGTCTGACACATACACACACACACACACACACACACACACACGACTTTGCGATATCCTCCTCCATTTTGCTGTGTAGTGCTAATTCTTACTTTATTTCTAAGACTTATAAATCTTGCAAGTCTTATAAGTGGGAATTGCCTCGCCTATATTAAGTCTGACACACACACACACACACACGACCTTACAATGATCCTCCTCCATTCTGTTGTCCATTGCTAATCCTTTCTTTATTTCTAACACTTCAAAGTCTATGTTAAGTCTGACACACACAATCTCTCTCTCTCTCTCTCTCTCTCTCTCTCTCACACACACACACACACTGATTTATCTTATCACACTTATCAGCATCCCTGTATCCGCCTTGCCCATCACTTACCACCACCACCACAAACCAGCATTTTTTCCCCCCCTTGAAGTTTACCTGTTAATCCTCTCTTCCAAAATTTCTTGCTTTGAGAGGCCCGTATTTCGCGCGCTTTCGGTTCTTATAACAACTATTTTCAAAGGTTACAAAGGAGATTAGTTGGGTTCTAATGTTTGTTTTTCACGTTCATGGTATAGAAGCCTTGTTAACTATCCCTAGGCTCAGAACTACCCATGGAAATACCTACAACCACTATGAAAGCCTGATCAAATATGAGTGTGGAAGCCCCGCCGATATGCTTGAGAATATTACAAAAGGGAAGGGAAAGAAAGGGTCAGAAGGGGAAGGGAAGGGAAGTATAAGGAAAGGAAGAGAAGGGAAAGGGAAGGGAAAAAGTGAAAAAAAGGGGAAATAGGGGAGGGGAAGGGAAGGGAAAGGAAGAGGAGGGGAAGGGAAAGTAGGGAAAGAAAGGGAAGGGAGGGAAGGGGAAGGAAAGGGACCTCACTAAACTCTCCAACGTATTACAGAAGGGAAGGGAAGGGAAAGGAGGGGAAGGGAAGGAAAAGGAAGGGAAGAGAAGGGAAAAGAATGGAAGAGAAGGTAAAGAGAGGGAAAGTATGGGAAGGGAAAGAAAGGGAAAGTAGATGGGAGGGGAAGGGAAGGAAAGACAAGGGAAGGAAATGGAAAGGAAAGAAAGGGAAGAGGGGAAGGGAAGAAAAGGGAAAGTAGAAGGGAATGGAAAAAAAGGGAAAGGAGGGGAAGGGAATGGAAGGGAGAGGAGGGGAAGGGAAAGGAAGGGAAAAGAGGGGAAGGGAAGAGAAGGGAAAGAGAAGAGAAAGAAAGGGAAAGTAGGAGAAGGGAAGGGAAAGGAGGGGAAGGGAATGGAAGGGAGAGGAGGGGAAGGGAAAGAAAGTGAAAGGAAGGAAAAGTAGGAGAAGGGAAAGAAAGGGAAAGTAAAAGGGAAGGGAAGAGAAGGGAAAAAAAGGGAAAGGAGGGGAAGGGAATGGAAGGGAGAGGAGGGGAAGGGAAAGAAAGAGAAAGTAGGTGAAGGGAAGGGAAGGGAAGGGAAAGGAGGGGAAGGGAATGGAAGGGAGACGAGGGGAAGGGAAAGAAAGGGAAGGACAGGGAAAGGAAAGAACACACGCTTCCTTTAACCCAACCAGTCCTTTAAACTCGCTTCCCAGTCACTTCATTTTCCATTTAATTCAACATCGTCTAAAACCTTATCGCCAACCGTCAAGGCATTTCCAACATTTAAGTTACGGTGATAAAAAAGGTTAGTTGACTTTTTTTATTGTTGATTTATGTTTTATTTATTGCTATTAAGGTCAAGGATTTGTGTGTATGGGGGGCGGGGAGGGGGGGAGGGGGGTCATATGGTACCCTACTTAATATGACGCAATAGTGACAATGGTTTTGGTGATAGTGTTTGTTGTTGACTCTCTCTCTCTCTCTCTCTTAGAAGTATGATTTTTTTATTTTTTTTGTCATTCTCTACATTGTTTACATTATATCCTACAAGCTCTCTCTCTCTCTCTCTCTCTCTCTCTCTCTCTCTCTCTCGAAAAAAAAAAAAGTGTTGGGAAGGTAAATCTGAGAGCATGAAAGTCTCTCTCTCTCTCGAAGCAACAAGTTCGTCCTATCTGGAGCGGATGTGAGGATTAGCATGATACGCACACACGCACACACACACACACACACGCACACACACACACAGTGACACCCGGTAAGAGTAGAGATTTGCAAGCTATCTCATAAGTAAAATCAACCAAAAAATAAAAAATAAAAGGAAGAAAAAAGAAAAGAAAAAAAGACTGAGAAATTACTAAAAAGTGGATATGACTCAACTCAACGTTTTCACTTATACACTTTTCCTGTTCAGTGATTTCAGTAAAGTGTGTAACAGATTTTTTTTTTTGTGAGAGAGAGAGAGAGAGAGAGAGAGAGAGAGAGAGAGAGAGAGAGAGAGAGAGAGAGAGAGAGAGAGAATAATGAGAAAAAGAAAAGAAAATGCGAAAGGAAGAAAAGGAAACGAAATAAGGAAAAGAAAAAGTGAAAAAAAAAGAAATAAAAATGAAAGACAAGACGAGAAAGGAGAAAAAAAATAAAAAGAAAAGGAAAAAAGAAGAGAGAGAGAGAGAGAGAGAGAGAGAGAGAGAGAGAGAGAGAGAGAGAGAGAGAGAGAGAGAGAGAGAGAGAGAGAATGGAAAGAAAAATGAAAGAAAATAAGGAAAAAAGAAAAAAAGTTGGTGAAATAGGAAGAAAAATGAAAGAATGAAAGAAAAGAGAAAAAAGGAGAGAGAGAGAGAGAGAGAGAGAGAGAGAGAGAGAGAGAGAGAGAGAGAGAGAGAGAGAGACCATACAACATCATCCGGAAAACAAGACTTAAAATAAAATCAATCTCAATTTAATCGGGTTCAGCCACGCCTAACACACTCATCCACGGGGGAGCAGGAAGTTAAGCCCCAGGTGGATGATAACGGGGTATGGGTGACCTCAGTATGATCACGTGACCTCTCCGCCTCCCTCTCCCCAGACGCGGGTCACACCTCCTCCCAAGGGACAGCGGGAGAGCCTCAAACCGACCAGATTAAGAGGATTAGCAAGGTAAATATGTGGTATGGGTTTCTGAGTCGATAAGGAAAACACACACACACACACACACACACACACACACACACACACACACACACACACACACACACACACACACACACACAGGCACGCACTCTATAGCTTTTAATCGCTGTCCAGGTCCGCCTCCTCTTCCTCCTCTGTTCTGGGTAATCACACACTTCAGTAATACCCCGCCCGGTCACGCCTCCTCTCAGCGACACCAAGTTATGTTATGTAGCGAGTTGTTGTGCCTGGCGTGTCGTGGTACCGGCGTGTGTGTGTGTGTGTGTGTGTGTGTGTGTGTGTGTGTGTGTGCCATCCGTCAGCTTCACGTATACTCCATGTTTTGTGTCTGTCTCTCTCTACCATCTCTTCACCCATCTTTGTCTCCTTTTATATTTTTTGAAGGATTCTCTCTCTCTCTCTCTCTCTCTCTCTCTCCCCACACAAACACGTGTTCACCCTGTGCTTCACTGATGATCATGGAGAGAGAGAGAGAGAGAGAGAGAGAGAGAGAGAGAGAGAGAGAGAGAGAGAGAGAGAGAGAGAGAGAGAGAGAGAGAGAGAGAGAGAGAGCAATACATACTTAACAGACACGCAAATATAAATATAAGAACGAAAGAGAGAAAGAGAAAAAAAAAAAGACGGTGCTACACAAGGCACAAGTGGGCCTAGTGCCCCACCTGACGGACCTGAGGGCTACCTGGAGGAGGTCTGAGCGCAGCACGAGAACGGTGCTGAGCAACGCCTCCCTCTTGGAAGTGCCTTTTCCATCGCAGCGGTGGTGTGGTGGAACAACCTCACTGCTGATGTGGATGTGACACAACTGTCCACTCAGCAGATGAAGGTTGCGTCCCACAGGTGGCTACTCCTACACCCACCGTAAATATGTATATATATAATTGTATAATATATTGTATAATATAATCGGCAGAAGCTTTTAAATAGCTCCCCAACGGTCTAGACAAATAATACTGCAATTTAATAATGTACTGAACACGTTTAAATAAAAAAAAAAAAAAAAAAAAGAGAGAGAGAGAGAGAGAGAGAGAGAGAGAGAGAGAGAGAAATACATAATTAAGAACGATACGCAAATGTAAATATACGAACGAAAAACGTGAATCCTCTCAAGACAAATGGCTAGAGAACGTACGGTCCGATCCTTGATTTGAACTTGTCCCTGAAGCAGTAACAGGGAAAAAAAGTTTCGTTCAGTCGGCGCAACATGTGGTCATATGCCGGAGAGGGAGGGACAGGAGGAGAAGGAATTATAGAAGGGAACAGACCCCAGGAGACGGGACACAACCCCCGATTAATACCTGGTACCCATTCACTGCAGGGTTGACAGGGGCGTAGGGAGCAGCAACAGGGAGCCCACAGGAGGAGGAGAAGGTAGGGAGGGAGGGAGGGTGTTACATGAAGGTGGAAAGGAAAGATTTGAAAAGCAACACGTAGGTCATATCCCTCGAGGCGGAAAGTCCAGGAGCAAGGGGAGCTAACGGGAAAGGAGACAAACAAGTGCTCTCTCTCTCTCTCTCTCTCTCTCTCTCTCTCTTTTCTTCCTTTTTTTTTCCTTTTTTTTTTTCATTTTCTTCCTATTTCACCAACTTTTTTCCTTATTTTCTTTCATTTTTCTTTCAATTTCTCTCTCTCTCTCTCTCTCTCTCTCTCTCTCTCTCTCTCTCTCTCAGGTCATTTGGTTGCATTTTTGATACGTAAAGGTTTCATGCCGACTGCGTGGCGCCAAGAGAGGTCAATTTAGATTAGTAGTAAGGTCAGGGGAGGTCAGGTCATCTTTATCTTTCACACACACACAAAAATAAATAAATATAATAATAATGATAAAAGAATCCTGCTAAATAAAGAGTTAAGAGGAGTGGCCAAAAGGGAGGTCAATTTCAGGAGGAGAGGTGTCTAGATACTCCTCTTGAAAGCGTTTGAGTGAGGGACCTAAAAAAATATGGTTAAAAAAAATTCCCGCTAAATCAAGAGTTAAGAGGAGCGGTCAAAAGGGAGGTCAATTTCAGGAGAGGTGTCTAGATACTCCTCTTGAAAGCGTTTGAGAGTAAGGGATCTAAAAAAATAATATGGTTAAAAATAAAAAGCCCGCTAAACACTGCCCCAATAAAGATAAATGAATGTAATGAAACTTATCCATGAAAAGCAATCGATGGGCGAGATCTTTTGTGATATCGTTCCCCACAATAAAGAAAAATCAATGCAATGGAACTTACCCATGAAAAGCAATCGATGGGCGAGATCTTTCGTAATATCGTTCCTCACACTAAAGAAAAATTAATGCAATGGAACTTACCCATGAAAAGCAATCGATGGGAGAGATCTTTCGTAATATCGTTCCTCACAATAAAGAAAAATGAATGCAATGAAACTTACCCATGAAAAGCAATCGATGGGAGAGATCTTTCGTAATACCGTTCCTCACACTAAAGAAAAATGAATGCAATGAAACTTACCCATGAAAAGCAATCGATGGGAGAGATCTTTCGTGATATCGTTCCTCACAATAAAGAAAAATGAATGCAATGAAACTTACCCATGAAAAGCAATCGATGGGAGAGATCTTTCGTGATATCGTTCCTCACAATAAAGAAAAATGAATGCAATGAAACTTACCCATGAAAAGCAATCGATGGGAGAGATCTTTCGTGATATCGTTCCCCACACTAAAGAAAAATGTATGCAATTAAACTTACTCATGAAAAGCAATCGATGGGCGAGATCTTTCGTAATATCGTTCCCCACACTAAAGAAAAATCAATGCAATGAAACTTACCCATGAAAAGCAATCGATGGGCGAGATCTTTCGTAATATCGTTCCCCACACTAAAGAAAAATCAATGCAATGAAACTTACCCATGAAAAGCAATCGATGGGAGAGATCTTTCGTGATATCGTTCCTCACACTAAAGAAAAATCAATGCAATGAAACTTACCCATGAAAAGCAATCGATGGGAGAGATCTTTCGTGATATCGTTCCCCACACTAAAGAAAAATTAATGCAATGGAACTTACCCGTGAAAAGCAATCGATGGGCGAGATCTTTCGTAATATCGTTCCCCACAATAAAGAAAAATCAATGCAATGGAACTTACCCATGAAAAGCAATCGATGGGAGAGATCTTTCGTGATATCGTTCCTCACAATAAAGAAAAATTAATGCAATGGAACTTACCCATGAAAAGCAATCGATGGGCGAGATCTTTTGTGATATCGTTTCTCACACTCAAATGCAAGACAATGTGCGGGCATTTTCTGGGTGTAGGAGTTTCACACTGCCTTCCACTCAACGCTGAGCTAGAAATGAGCCGACTATGGTCATTTCAGACAGAGGAAAGGCAGGTGGACGGTGACCTGACAAACACCTGACACCGCACCCTTCTTCCCAGCGTTGCCAGGTTATCGTATTCACCACATTGTATTTATCATTTTTAAGCCTCAAACTCTCGTACCTGCACAAATAACGATAGAAAATTAAAGTTAGCGTTAAAGCTGTTATTTATTGATGTTTTTTTTTCCTTTTTGTCATAGTTATCGGTCCAAAACTACGAAAATACAATGCGGTGAGTACGATAATTTGGCAACGCTGCTTCCACCTAAACACCTGACACACGGCAGGTGTCCACTATTTTCGTAGCACCTGGAAATGACAGGTCAGCGGCATCACAGGTCAGGTACTGAGGTTGACTCCACCCACCCACCCACCCAGCATTAGGCGAGCACCGTGCCCACAGAGCCACGACGCCCTCCGTCTTCCAGAGAAAGTGAAAAATATAGTAACCGTGAGCTATTTAGCAGAAAACAAGATGCATGAATCTAAAGATTTAATAACAAAAAGCACATTCTTTTTCATCGCTTTGCCTGATGTACTGTTCATTAGACGTTCACTAGACGTTCAACACCATGTTCAAAGACAGATCAAACTACAAACTGAACTTCAGAGGGAATAAGGAGTCATGTCTCGTGACATGTCATGTCCACGCATGCCGTATCGGTGTTAACGGCGGCAGGGTTACGGAACGTTCCCACGAGTAAAACAATCTCCGTTGAAGAGTTCTTACCAGCGTATCTCATTCGTTCAGGTGAACGTTTGGAAGCCATAAGACAAACGAACCGACTACTCTGAGCATGGATGAGAAAGGAAGTGTTCCTTGTATGAGTCTACCGGTCTTTTGAGGACTCCTTGTGTTCTTGTATAATCCCCAAAAGTTCCCTTCACCTTTAAAGGTGTGGATTAAAAAGTGGCTGGGTGAGGAGGTGTGGGGGCAGCATCGTGGAGGCCTGGCGTGGCACTGCGAGGTCATGCTTGCGGGGAGTGGAGCGTAATATAATCTTCACTTCCTGAATTGTAACCAGCGTACGGTTCCCACGTCGCGGGGGCAATGGTGCGCGAGGAGGACCTAACCCGCCACCTGTGCAATGCCGGGCCGCGGGGACTGGGGCTTCGGCGGCGGGTGGAAGCGGGGGTGCGGGAGGAAAAGGAAGTGGTCGCCAGGGAAGCGACATAACTCCGGGGTGAGCAACGGAACAAAGGTGCAGCCGAACACTACCATGACGCCTCTCCTTCCAGAAACTGACTCTCAAGTGGCCACTCTATTATCTTTTATAGGAACGTTGCTTAGCGGGTTTTGTTTTGCCTTGTTTTTGCCTTTGAGCTGTTTCCTCGAGTGTAAAAAATGGTAATGCAACAAATAAACGAACAGATTTTGTGGTTCTGACTGGACTGTTTGTAAGGGCTGCGAAGTGACGTTTTAAGGAGGAGAAAAAGGGAAGTGATGACGAGAGTATTTCCTGGACTCGTATTCCAACACTTCACGCTCAGTTTATTGCTTTCAGAGCCACAGAGAAGCAAAGTCGGGTTCGTAAGAATTATCCTGTTCATGGCACAAGAACATTGCCAAACTACCGCCAGGGTCATGAAACTACCCACGGAAATCCCTACGTCTACGATTTTTCTTTTTTTAATATTTGTACCAAAGTGTTGCAACGTTTGTGAATAGTGGTAAGAAACGACGAATGTGGAAATAGGTGTTGGAAGGATAAAGAAGGGAAATAAAGGATGGGCGGAGGAGGGATGGAAACAAGATTAGTGACGTTAGGAAGATTAGGGAAAATATTAGCAGTGAACTTAGTGTTTTGACCAGTGTTATGAGGTGACAAATCAGGCAAGGTGGGATAAAGAAGAGAGAAGGAAGGAAGGGCAAAGAAAGGAAGGATAAACTGCAGAGAAGGGATATTGGGGGATAGGATAAGGGAGAATGTTAAAGCAAAATGAACGATTAACGGAAGAGCTGTAGGTAGGATAAAGAAGAAGAGGGTAGGAAGGAAGGGTAAAGAAAGGTTGAAGAAATTGTAGAGAAGGGAAGTTGGGGTTAGGATAAGGGATAATGTTAAGTGAAATGAACGATTGAGGGAAGAACTGTAGATAGGATAAAGTGGACGATAACGAATGAGGAAATAATTGTAGGTAGGATAAAGGTAAGGACGGACAGGTGAAGGAGGGGAGAATAACACACGAAGGGAGAGGATAAAGGAGGATAATATCGAAGTAAACGAATGGGGGAAAGAGTATAGGTAGGATAAAGAAGGATAACTGTAGGTAGGATAAAGGTAAGGACGGACAGGTGAAGGAGGGGAGAATGAACACACGAAGGGGAAGGATAAAGGAGGATAATAGCGAAGTAAACGAATGGGGGAAGAAGTATAGGTAGGATAAAGAAGGATAATTGTAGGTAGGATAAAGGTAAGGACGGACAGGTGAAGGAGGGGAGAATAAGACACGAATGGAAAGGATAAAGGATGTTAATTGCAAAGTGAACGAATGAGGGAAAAAGTATATCGTCACCCTCATAAAATAATCGCCTAAGTCATTTTTCAGCGATTTCCAGGTTTTTGTCTACATCAATTTTTCAACATGATGCCCATTTTTGTAGAGTTGTCTTCGTCATTCAGGGTTTGAGTTATATAATTCCCCTTTTCATTCCTGCCTAAATCTTAAGCCAAATGAGATGATGACAGTTCTTTTCTGATTTCCTGTTAAGTAGAAAATAATGACTAAGGTGGTTTGTTTACGAAGATGACGATAGGTAGGATAAAGAACGTGAAAAAGGAACGGAAGGAAAGGTGGAGGGGAAGGCGGCGAGTCAGCTGAGACATGACGCTTCGTTAGTGTTGCGTCGTAGCGTCGTTTTCCTACCGAGCGTTGAACCCGCACTGGGCCATCCACCCGCGCGGATACCCCCCCAGTCCCATGATCTTCCCTCCCGCCACCCAAGCTCCCCGCCCTACCGCTGCTGCCCCGCTCACCGCCTACGCCACGCTCCCTGCCACACATCCTCCTCCATCACCAGCCTCGCCAAGAGTTGATGCCACTTTCAAAACATCGACTTCCTACGTCACTCTGGAGGTCTTCATACGCGTCGCTGCTCTCCGTGTACCATAACAAAGTGTCTCTAGAACCTTCCTTCTGATGTTTATTTCCTTGAACATGCTTATAATACCGCAATGCGCAAACTTATACAACTAATTTTAACGTACTTTTGTTTATATCAATTAACGTATTTCACTTTTTTTATGCCTCAGAAAGATATGTCAGTTTTTGCTATTACTGATATTATTTCTTGCGTGTTCCACCTTTTCATACTCCCTTAGCAAAGAAAACTATTGCTATTACTATTAAAACGTATACAAGAGGTCAATTTTCCATTCATTTCCACCACACAACGCTTCAATCTATCCACTCTGACCTCTCTTTTGGACACTCTTTACTTCTGTCTGTTGTGGGAGCGGTGATTTTTTTTTTTTCACTCTTTTTGTTGCCCTTGAGCCGTCTCCTTTGTTGTAAGAAAATACATAAATAAAAACTATTAATAAAACACCATCCTGATTTACCTATCCATGCAATCCTTCACTTCCTTGAAACGCATACAGCGAGAACCTAACCTAACCCAACCTCACAAAACTTCAATATTTTCTTCATTTCTATTTTCTACCACACAACATCTCACTCAATCTATGCACTAAACACACACACCATCCTAAACTGTCCATGCAATCCTTCACTCCCTTGAAACGCACACAGCAAGAACCTAACCTAACCCAACCTCACAAAACTTCAATATTTTCTTCATGTCTACCACACAACGCCTCACTCAATCCATGCACTAAACACACACACCATCCTAAACTGTCCATACAATCCTCTCCTTCACCGCATCGGAACGCACGCATGGGGACAAAAAACATGGGTACAACTGGTTCATACGTTACAGCCATCCCGTCCCGTCCCGTACCGTCCCACGCCAACGCCTCTCCCCGCCCTGCCCCGCCGCCCCTCCCGTCCCTTCCCTAGCCATACCCTCCCCCTGCCACCCTACCACGCCAAGTACGCACTACCCTAACCTCTGACCTTGGGGAGCAGGTACACGGTCGTCTGGGTAATCAATCTAAACTAAAGGTTATGTCTAAGGTTGAAGTAGTTTTTGTTTACTAAATCATCTACCTGGTCCTACCAAACCTAAATACTATCCTTATGTCTGCAATCTAACTGTACTTTCATAAGCATTGCAAAAATACATTGATAATAAACGATTTTAACGATAACTATAAATGAATATCGTTGTCAGTGAATGCGAGTTTTGGGGCCTGAAATCGGGAAATACAATAGGCTGCGTACGACTATCTGGCAACACTGCTTACAACCCAAACATACAACGTTCAGACGCTTCCGCCTCTCACATCAACTTCCAAACGCCAAAACGGAAATGAATCAGGTTGTAATGAATGTTATTTTAGGTTCAAGGTACAGAAGAGGGGTCAAAACTACCACCAGGGTCATAAAGCTACAGATGGAAATGCCGAACATTCCTACCAGAGCTTTGTCATGGATGGGAGATTGCGCGCCGAAATGTTGAATGACCCTCAAACCCTCCATTGCGTAACCGTTCCCGCCACAACACACCACACCACCACCTCTATTCCTCATTACCCGCACAGCCGTCACCGTACCCGCAGCTCCCCCCCTCCACCACACTTCCTTTGCAACGTCACAGTCCTTCAACCTCCACTCAGCTGCTCGTCCTGCTTCAAGGGTATACCTCCAGATACCCCGACAGTGTCCCTTTGTGCTAACCCTCCACGCCCACGCTCTTAGCCACGAGGAAGAGGGCGTGGGGGAGCAGGAACAGACGCAAACTGAGGTGTACAAGGAGGATAAGGAGGTTTGAGAGGTGGAGGAAGCGCGGGGTAGCACACAAGGACCGGGGGGATCAGATAGCAGGATGCAGTAACAAAGAACCAGGCTGATGTCCGTGATTGAAGCCCCGGTCTCCTAAATGTACTAAGCTCATTTCCCCTTCGATTCTTACACCCCGCACGCTTGTCTTATTGCAGAGGGTGAGTGAAGAGTATACAGAGGAACGGTTAGGTAAAGTATGGTATGTAAGGCAAGGCAGGAACAGGAAGGGATAGGGCGGGAAAACGCAAGGGTTGGTATTATATGAAACTATCGCTTTTCACATTAACAATTTCTAAAGGTTAAAGAGGGGGTCAGTCGGGTTCTAATGAGTGTTTTCTTAGGTTCACGGTACAGAAGAAGGGTAAAACTAACACCAGGGTCATAAAACTACTACTGGAAATGCCCACAACTCCTACGAAAGCCTTGTCAAATATGTGTTCTTGGGCGGCGAAATGTCTTATAATGTACTACACACATCCCCTTTCTCTCCTTACACTTCGCATATTAATCTAACGCTTGTCTTATTGCGGAGGATGACTATAAAGAAGGTTAGGTACGGTATGTCAGGCAAGGCGGGAATAGGTATGGACAGGGCGGGAAAACAAGATCGCAAATAACGCTTCGGTTTTCTAAATGTACTAAACACATCCTCTTTCTCTCCTAACACTCCACATATCCTCTTGTTTTCTTACAGAGGTTGGATATACAAGGGAGGATTAGATAAGGTATTAGGGTTAGGCTTGGGTTTGAAGGGAAGGCAGGGCGGGAGAAGTCTTAGAAATTTACTGAACGCATTCCCCTACTCTCCTTACACTTCACATATCCACTCTGGAGGGTAGGTATGTATGGGAGTTGGATTAGGGAAAAGGGTAAGCCTAGGATTCGAAGGCAAGGCAAGGCAAGGCGGGAATAGGAAGGAGTAGGGCGGGAAAACACAAGATCTCTGTTCAACGCATTCTCCTAATCTCTCCACACTTTATATATTCACTTTCTTGCAGAGGGTAGTATTCAAGTATAAGTGAATGTTAGATTGGGTATGAGGGTTAGGTTAGGGTTCGCAGGCAAGGCAGGGCGGGAATAGGAAGGAATAGGGCGGGAAAACACAAGATCTCTGTACTGAACCCATTCCCCTACTCTCCTTACACTTCACATATCCACGGGTAGTATTCAAGTATAAGTGATTGTTAGATTGGGTATGAGGGTTAGGTTAGTGTTGAAAGGCAAGGCAAGGCGGGAATAGGAAGGAATAGGGCGGGAAAACACAAGATCTCTATTCAACGCATTCCCCTACTCTCCTTACACTTCACATATCCACGGGTAGTATTCCAGTATAAGTGAATGTTAGATTGGGTATGAGGGTTAGGTTAGGGTTCGCAGGCAAGGCAGGGCGGGAATAGGAAGGGACAGGGCGGGAAAACACAAGATCTCTATTCAACGCATTCCCCTACTCTCCTTACACTTCACATATCCACGGGTAGTATTCCAGTATAAGTGAATGTTAGATTGGGTATAAGGGTTAGGTTAGTGTTCAAAGGCAAGGCAAGGCGGGAATAGGAAGGAATAGGGCGGGAAAACACAAGATCTCTATTCAACGCATTCCCCTACTCTCCTTACACACCACATATCCACGGGTAGTATTCCAGTATAAGTGAATGTTAGATTGGGTATGAGGGTTAGGTTAGGGTTCAAAGGCAAGACAAGGCGGGAATAGGAAGGGACAGGGCGGGAAAACACAAGATCTCTATTCAACGCATTCCCCTACTCTCCTTACACTTCACATATCCACGGGTAGTATTCAAGTATAAGTGAATGTTAGATTGGGTATGAGGGTTAGGTTAGGGTTCAAAGGCAAGACAAGGCGGGAATAGGAAGGAATAGGGCGGGAAAACACAAGATCTCTATTCAACGCATTCCCCTACTCTCCTTACACTCCACATATCCACGGGTAGTATTCAAGTATAAGTGAATGTTAGATTGGGTATAAGGGTTAGGTTAGTGTTCAAAGGCAAGGCAAGGCGGGAGTAGGAAGGGACAGGGCGGGAAAACACAAGATCTCTATTCAACGCATTCCCCTACTCTCCTTACACTTCACATATCCACGGGTAGTATTCAAGTATAAGTGAATGTTAGATTGGGTATGAGGGTTAGGTTAGGGTTCGCAGGCAAGGCAAGGCGGGAATAGGAAGGAACAGGGCGGGAAAACACAAGATCTCTATTCAACGCATTCCCCTACTCTCCTTACACTTCACATATCCACGGGTAGTATTCAAGTATAAGTGAATGTTAGATTGGGTATGAGGGTTAGGTTAGTGTTCAAAGGCAAGGCAAGGCGGGAATAGGAAGGGACAGGGCGGGAAAACACAAGATCTCTATTCAACGCATTCCCCTACTCTCCTCACACTTCACATATCCACGGGTAGTATTCAAGTATAAGTGAATGTTAGATTGGGTATAAGGGTTAGCTTAGGGTTCGCAGGCAAGGCAGGGCGGGAGTAGGAAGGGACAGGGCGGGAGAACACACAAAGATCGCTGCTGGGAAGTCAAGGCCACGCCGCAACAGAGCGCTAGAGGCCGACGTCCTCACAGCACTCCCCGCCCCCTCCCCGCTCCCTCCCTCTCTACACTCCCGCCGCCACCACCATCACCACCTCACGCTCTCACGCACCTAACCTCATCTATTTCATTCGTTCCCCGTGTAAATCCTAATTCTATACCATCATCATCTTTATCATACGAAGGACAAACAACCTATTCCTTTCGTTCTTCATCGTATACCATCACCTAACATTTTCTATTTCATCCCCCCTTCTTATTCCTCCTAAACCACCATCATCATTAACACAAATACTTTTCCACTAAACCTTACTTTATTCCTTCCTCTTATGCCTTCTAATACTAAGCCATCATCTACTATCACTAAACCACAACAAAAGCCTTCCCCAACATCCTCCATCTGCCTGAAACTATACCAGCAACATTTAACACAAACAAACATCTTTCCTCTATACAGTTTCATTCGTTTCTCTAATTCCTACTAATCCTAATCCAACATTACCTATAGCCATTCCTAGCCTCCTCCATCTCCTAAAACTATACCAGCAACATCTAACACAAACAAACCACTGCCAAACGTCTTTCCTCTAAACTGTTTAATTCGTTTTTCTAATTTCTTCTAATCCTAAACCATCAATCCCTTTAGCTATTCCCAACCTCCTGTATCTATTTCATTCGCTTTTCTTGTTCCTGCTAATCATCAACCATCATTATCTTTAGGCATTATAAACCAGTCCCCTTAAAAAACACCTTTCCCAACGTCCTCTATTTCATTCACTCCTTTTGTTCCTGCTAATCCTAAACCATCATTATCTTTAGGCATTATAAACCAAAGCCCCCAAACAAACACCTTTCCCAACGTCCTCCATCTCCGCCCAAAGCTGCACAGGTGAACAATAGTAGCTAATGTAAGGAGTCTGAGGTTCGTTTTGAGTACGCTGCAGAGGAGGAGGAGGAGGAGGAGTGTAACTGGATGAGTCACGTGGCAGCCCTGTGCACCGCCCGGCCGGACATCAACCCCCATCCTCACCCTCCTTCAGTCCCCCCTCTCTCCCTTCCCCCTTCACCACCACCATCACCACCACCAAGCCCAGCCGCTCACAGCACCATAATATCCATCTTGTGCCTGCTTCTGCCCATCCCGACCCAGCCTAGTCTCTCCTGCCTTGACGTCGGTGAAGTTGGGGGCATACACTATCGCTGCGCGTGGCTTCTGTGCTCATCTCCGTCACATGGAAAGCTTAGATATGAAACTTTGAGGTAGAGAGATAGAGTAGATGATTTTAAACTTGTAGGACATAAAATAAAGAAAAAGAATGAAATGGAGAAAATGAGCTATATTGAGCTTCAAATTGAGAGAGAGAGAGAGAGAGAGAGAGAGAGAGAGAGAGAGAGAGAGAGAGAGAGAGAGAGAGAAGAATCAAATGGAAAATGAATATACCGTATGAAGTGAATGAAATGGAGAAAATGAGCTAAATTGGGCTTCAAATTGAGAGAGAGAGAGAGAGAGAGAGAGAGAGAGAGAGAGAGAGAGAGAGAGAGAATACTAACGGAAGGCGGGAGGGAGGATGTGGTGTGGGATAGGGGAGGAGGGAAGGTGCAGTGGGGAGAGGAAGTGGTGATCCCTCCCCCTCCCTTCGCCCCCCCACCCACCCTTCAGTAGGTGTTTGGGGGCGTCAGCCTTGTAATATTCCCCCCAAGAATGCTCTCCCCATCTCCGACGAGGCTCACTTTCCTTTCTCCCCAAATACCAACGAAAAAAATATTAGATGAATGTAATCCTATTGAAGACCAAATATTTGCACTGTCTGTATCACTGAATTCAATATGTCATGCTCTCTCTCTCTCTCTCTCTCTCTCTCTCTCTCTCTCTCTCTCTCTCTCTCTCTCTCTCTCTCTCGTACCAATAATAGGGGAAAAAATGGTTGTTATCCTATTGACGACAACATATTTGCTCAACCTGTATCACTAAGTCTAATGTATGCTCGCTCTCTCTCTCTCTCTCTCTCTCTCTCTCTCTCTCTCTCTCTCTCTCTCTCTCTCTCTCCAACACACCGATGACAGGTTTTAGTATATTTCTATTGACGATTAAAAATTTGCACTGCCTGTATCGCTAACTTCTGCGTTATGCCTCTCTCTCTCTCTCTCTCTCTCTCTCTCTCTCTCTCTCGTGGGGTGAGTAACCTGTACCCCGGGGCAGCGGGCGTCGGACGGTGAGCTCAACCCACCCACCACTGGGCTACCTTCCCCTCTTCCCGCCAAACCGCCCGGCACCTCCTTCCCGCGCCCCGTCAACGTTACCAAATTTAATTCTCATCATATTTACCGACTTTAAACCCCAAAAACTATCGAACCCACAACGATAACAATATTCCATGCTAGTTATTGTTAAGATCACTGACCACCGAGACTTTTTTTGCGAGTTATGGGTCAGAAAACGGGAAATTCAATGAGATGGCTACGATGATCTGGCAACACTGCTTCCCGCGTCCCGCCCCGCCCGAGACAGCCAGCCAGAAGGTTAGGTGATAAAAGTTGGAGACCAGACCATTGAAAGCCAAGGACACCACAATTAAGAAGAGTACGCTGTTGAAGGACACACACACACACACACACACACACACACACACACACACACACACACACTTCGAATATAGTAGAAAAACGCATTCACAAACAAACCCACATTTAATAAGTTTTTTTTTGTAGGAGTTGTGGGTACGCATTCTCAAACAAACCCACATTTAATAAGTTTTTTTTTTTTGTAGGAGTTGTGGGTACGCATTCTCAAACAAACCCACATTAAATAAGTTGTTTTTGCAGGAGTTGTGGGTACGCATTCTCAAACAAACCCACATTAAATAAGTTGTTTTTGCAGGAGTTGTGGGTATTTTCATGGGTAGATTTATAACAAACTTCGAGTATAGTAGAAAGACGCATTCTCAAACAAACCCACATTTTTTCTTTTTTTGTAGGAGTTGTGGGTATTTTCATGGGTAGATTTATAACAAACTTCGAATATAGCACAAATAGCGACAGGCTAAATTTGCGGCTTTACCGTGTACCAGCGATGGGCCAAATTTCTGATGATTACAGATGATGCATAAACCGATCACATATGCGTTGATATATATTATGAAATGGTTTGCGTGAGTGATGATTCTTTCTCATTATTTTACTAAGAGGGGCCTTTAACCTAACCTAACCTAACCTAAGAAACATGACCTCCACAGCTACCGGGTTAGTAAGGCTTTTTGTAGGAATTGTGGGTATGTTCAAGGGTAGATTTATAAGCTTTGTGATAGTTTGAAGAGGCATCTGCTCCACGAACTTAAAAACAGTCATAGGAACCCGACTAATCACCTTTGCGACCTTAAAAAATTAGTTGTTGTGAGAAGAGGAGAACACACCCTAAGACGAGCACTGTACTGTGAGGTAGAGGGCAGAAGACCATCAGGAAGGCCAAGGAAGATGTGGAGAAAGGTGGTGGAGGAAGATATGAGGAGGCTGAACATCACGCAAGAAATGGCTGTGGACCGGCAACAGTGGAGGAGGCTCATATCCCGTCCGACCCCACCATAGGGAATAAATGGACGTTAAACGATGATAATGATGATGATGATGATGATTGTGCAGTTATTTCCATAGGTAGTTTTAAGAGCATGATAGTCTGATAAGAGTTTTGGACATTGAACGTGAAAACCCCCCCAACACACACACATTCTAACTTCTGATTTCTCGCCTATACAGTAATTCCGACAAGCCAGCTGGATGGGTGTTCGTGGTAACATCGTGTAGTATTATCTAGCAGCAGAGGAAGTCTAAATAATAACAATAAGTTAGTTTTAAGAGCATTCTGATAAGAGTTTTGGACCTTGAACGTTAAAACCCCCAACACACACATACTAACTTCTGATTTCTCGCCTATACAGTAATTCCGACAAGCCAGCTGGATGGGTGTTCGTGGTAACATTGCGTAGTATTATCTAGCAGCAAAGGAAGTCTAATTAACAACGATGATAACAGTAAGGTCGATATTATAAGACACTTCGGCTTCTCACATTACCCATTTCTAAAGGTCAAAGAGGGGGTCAATCGGGTTTTAATGAGTGTTTCTTTAGGTTCACGGCACAGAGGAAGGGTCAAACTACCACCAGGGCCATAAAACTACTCCTGGAAATGCCCACAACTCCTATGAAAGCCTTGTTAAATATGTGTTCTTGGGCGGCGAAGTCTTGCAATACGACCCTAAGACTCGTCCCGCAATCTTCCCAAACATTGCGACGCTTACACACCCACAATTGATAAGGCTTTTGTAGAGGTTGTGGTGGGTATTTCCATGGGTGGTTTTATGAGGGTAGTGATAGTTTGACAAGGCTTCTGCATCGTGAATGTGAAGAAACACTCATGAGAATCCGAGTAATCTCTCTTGTGGCCTTTGGAAATTGTTTGTGTGAGCGGAAAGCGTCTGGTAATATTGTTCTTGGTAAACCACTGATAAGAACATAAGAACATAAGAACGCAGGAGTCTACAAGAGGCCGGTAGACCTGTACGAGGCAGCTCCTTTGACCCTAAGCTCCCGTGTATCTAACCCCACCTAATATCGCTGTCCATGAATTTATCTAATCTATTTTTGAATGTGACAATTGTATTGGCACTCACCACATGACTGCTAAGCCTATTCCACTCATCCACCACCCTGTTAGCAAACCAATTTTTGCCTATGTCTCTGTTGAATCTGAATTTATCCAGTTTAAACCCATTACTTCGTGTCCTACCCGGTTCTCTTACCAACAAAACCTTATGTATGTCTCCCTTATTAAAGCCCTTCATCCATTTATAAACTCCTGCAGAAGCTTTATGGCAGGAGCTTAAGAGACAAGGCAGGACCAAGTCAGCTGCACGCCTTATCAGATCCCAACATCGGTGAGACTTGCAAGACCTTCCCGCACACCTACATCCTCTCCCCCCCAACCCTCCCCTGACAGGAAGTATGCTGGGAACACTGAACCCAAATAAGGAGGGAACCAAAGCGCGGAAACTAATAAAGGAAGCGAGTCAGCGGAAGCAAAGCAAGTCAAGAAGTTTCGAGGTATCTTGCACAATGAATTACACCACCTGCCAGGAAGGAAGTATACTGGGAACACTGAACCCATTGAAGGAGGGATGAACGCGGAAACTGATAGGGGGACACATACCAACGGAAGTGAAGTTAGTCAAGAAATTTGGAGGTATCTTGCAAAATGTATCACATCACCTGCCAGCGAGGAAGTATACTGGGAACACTGAACCAAACTAAGGAGGATTGAAAGCGGAAACTGATAGGGGGATACATACCAACGGAAGTGAAGTTAGTTAAGAAATTTCGAGGTATCTTGCAAAATGTATCACATCACCTGCCGGGGAGGAAGTAAACTGGGAACACTGAACACAAGGAGGAATGAACGCGGAAACTGAAAGGGGGATACATACCAACGGAAGTGAGGTTAGTTAAGAAGTTTCGAGTTATCTTGCAAAATGTATCACAGCACCTGCCGGGGAGGAAGTATACTGGGAACACTGAACCAAACTAAGGAGGATTGAACGCGGAAACTGATAGGGGGATACATACCAACGGAAGTGAAGTTAGTTAAGAAATTTCAGAGTATCAAACTAAATAAATCAAAGGTGACAGCATATGTATTGAGGAGGGTTGGAAAGACTACGGTCGGTATTATAAAACAATTTCACTTCTCATATCAGTTATTTCTAAAGGTCAAAGAGGGGGTCAGTCGGGTTCTAATGAGTGTTTCTTGAGGTTCGCGGTACAGAAGAAGGGTCACACCACCACCAGGGTCATAAAACTACTACTGGAAATGCCCACAACTCCTACGAAAGCCTTGTCAAGTATGTGTTCTTTGGCGGCGAAATGTCTTGTAATACAACTCTGCCGGTTCACAGAGATGACACCGCCTCGTCCAGCACGCATACTCCTAAATTGCAAGTAGGTTCAGGAAAAGGACCGGTCTAGGTTAGGCAAGTTAAGGTTGGGTTAGGTTAAGATAGATTGGACACACACACACACACACACACACACACACACTAAAAATAATAAAAAAACAGGAAGAAAGTACTTTTTGCCCTGAAATACACTGAAATATATAGTAGACTGAAATGAATAGAGCACTTTTTGCCAGGAAATACTGAGAATAACTAAAATTAGATTACACACACACACACACACACACACACACACACACACACACACACACAAACACACACGCACACACAAAATATAATAAAAAAGGAAGAAAGTACGTTTTGCCCTGAAATACACTGATAATATATAAAAGACTGAAATGAAGAGAGCACTTTTTGCCAGGAAATACTGAGACTAACTAAAAACCTGAATAAAACGGGTCACTTTTAAGTCAGATATTACACTCAAATTAATTAGATGAGCATTACGTAATTAATTTTGTGAGCCACGACCCGCGCGTCACCCACGGCTCGGCGTCTAGGGGCGGTGCCAATCACGCAGACGCAACAGGAATATGCGTCTCGCCACGGCTCCCCTTCAGCCCCCCCCCCCTACAAACACCGCAGCGTAGAGTCATTCACCGCGCCTGCCAATGTGGTGCGTGCCAAGGCGTGCTGGTGGGGTGGGCGGGGTCTGGTGGGGTGCCTGTCTGCGTGGCTCAATGCAACGCCCGGCTTGAGGTGAATCGATCTTTGGTAATCATCGTTCATCGGCGTGCGTGAGGGGATGACACGACAGGCAATCAGTCACGAAGTTAGTCAGGTAGTCAGTCAGTTGCTTTGCGGACTTGCTGCGGAGTTAGCCAGCCAGTATGTTTCTTAGCGGACTTTCTGCGGAGTTAGCCAGCCAGTATGTTTCTTAGCGGACTTTCTGCGGAGTTAGCCAGCCAGTACGTTGCTTAAAGGGCTTTTTGCTGAGGAGTTAGCCAGTCAGTATGTTGTTTAGCGGACTTGCTGCGGAGTTAGCCAGTCACAATGTTGCTTAGAGGGCTTTTTTGTTTTCTGCTTTGGTTGTCCTTGAGGTTATTTTAATGCAACAAAACAAACACCTTAGTCTTACGGAAAGATAGCGTCAAAACTAACCCAAACTTCCTTTTTTTTCTGCTATAGTTTTTGTTGCCCTTGACCTGCTTCCAATGCGACAAAACAAACGCCCAAAGTCTTACGGAGAGATAACGTCGAAAATAACCTAAACTCCTTCCTTTTCTGTTTTCTGCTTTTGTTTTTGTTGCCCTTGACCTGCTTACATTGCCTTGAGTTGCTTCCAATGCGGCAAAACAAACGCCCAAAGTCTTACGGAGAGAGAACGTCGAAAATAACCTAACTCCTTCCTTTTCTGTTGTTGTCTGTTGCCCTTGAGCTGCTTCCATTGCCGTAGAAAAACATCCACAGCCTCACGAGACGATAATGCGGCTAAGAAAAGTCTAAACCTCGTCATAAGTAACACACGTGACACCTACAGGATCATATAAGTATCATTATCATCATCAGCAACCTGTTTTCATCGTTCTCTCTCTTACATACGTGTCCTGACCATCTGAATTTCATGATTACTATTGCTTTTATTATGTTATCTATTGTTCTCTCTCTTACATACGCGTCCTGACCATCTGAATTTCATGATTACTATTGCTTTTATTATGTTATCTATTCTGTCTATTCTCCTTCCGATTTCTTGATTTTAATAGCCTTCATTACGCCATCAACTTCCGTCTATTCTCTTTGCGACTTCTTGATTCGAATTGTCCGTAATATGTCATCTACTTTAGTTCTTTTTGCGATTTCTTGATTTTAATTGCTTTCATTACGCCATCAACTTCCGTCTATTCTCTCTGCGACTTCTTGATTATAATTCCCCGTAATATGTCATCTTTTGTCTGTTCTCTTTGCGATTTCTTGATTTTAACTGCTTTTATTACGCCATCAACTTACATCTATTATCTCTGCGACTTCTTGATTAAAATTGCCCGTAATATGCCATCTAGTTTTCTGTTCTCTTTGCGATTTCTTGATTTTAATTGCCTTCATTACGCCATCAACTTGCGTCTATTCTCTCTGCGACTTCTTGATTCTAAATGTCCATAATATGCCATCTACTTTTGTCTATTCTCTTTGCGATTTCTTGATTTTAACTGCCCGCATTACGCCATCTACTTCTACTCTTCTCTTATCGATGTACAAGTTCTCTTATCAACTACAGCGCTACCCAACATCGATCTCTTCAGTATCTGCGCACTTCTCTATATCCTTTCCAGAGCCTTCGCCAATCTCCACGTCCGATCGATATGTCAGGACGAGAAGAACGCACTAGGAACGAAAAAAAATAAAAAAATAGAATAACGCCTCAACAATAACGGTAGGGAGCCTTTCAATGTTCTACCTAGTTTTCCGAAAGCACTCGAGCCTAGTATTGATCGTCTCCATTTCTGGGGTGTGTGGAGGGGGGGGGGGGGGGGGGGTTGGAGATAAGAGGTCATGGGTAGTGGGTGAAGGTTGGGGAGTTGGGGTGGGAAATGGGGGTGAATGTTCAGGCTTCGTAGAATTGATAGTGAAGGTTGAGAGGGGAATTTGGGGTTTAAGGGATGGGAAAGTGGGATTGGGGTGACTTAAAGGAGGGGGGGAGAGGAGGTTGGGTGAT
>NC_066578.1:3040348-3067848 GCF_024679095.1 Eriocheir sinensis | reverse complement strand
TTCCTCTCTATCATCGAACCTCAACCTCCAACCTAACACAGCAACCCCAAACTGATACCCCCCAAGCCCAGTCCCTTCAATCTGAGTCCTAATCCTTAACCTCTACCCCAAACCTCATACTTCCACCACCACCCCCAACCCCTACCACCTACCCTGCACCGGTTCCTATCGCCCACCTCATTTCCCTCCCCTCTCACCCTCTATCCTTTCACAGTGACCTCGACCTGCGAAAATCAGATCTCCAGAAACTACGCGTCGACTCTCTCTCTCTCTCTCTCTCTCTCTCTCTCTCTCTCTCTGCTCGCATATTTTCTTTCTTTATATTTTTCTTTCCTTCTCTTTACATCGTTTTCATTATGTCCTACAAACTTAAATTCTTGACTCTCTCTCTCTCTCTCTCTCTCTCTCTCTCTCTCTCTCTCTCTCTCTCTCTCTCTCTCTCTCTCTCTCTCTCTCTCTAAAATACATGGCAATGATGTTCAAGAGGTCCAGCTGTTACATGACAATCTCTTACGCAATGACACACACACACACAAACACACAAACACACACACACAGACAACCAGGTGCGCGTTATCTCTGCCACTCCTCACCTGTCTCTCCACCCTCCCCCTCCCCCTTCCTCACTCCCCCCACTCCCTCCTAGCAAAAGATTAAGGCCATCAAATTAGTATACGTTATCACGGCATATCACCCACGGCTTCCCTGTCTGTTTGTCACTTCATGGAAAACACGTCATGCGAGAGAGAGAGAGAGAGAGAGAGAGAGAGAGAGAGAGAGAGAGAGAGAGAGAGAGAGAGAGAGAGAGAGAGAGAGTCATACCTTCCCCTTATCTTTCTCGTGGTGTTATTCCCTGAAGCAGTTGTCATTAACAGGTATTTCTCCTTAACACCTGAGTTTTCACATTAAGAGAGGAGGAGGAGGAGGAGGAGGAGGAAGGGTGTTGCGTTGATATTTCGCTGATTTGATAATGAAGTCACGACCACATTTGTACTTTTTATCTCTTTTATCATTGCCTTTGTTGTTGTTGTTGTTGTTGTTGCTGTTGTTATTGTTGTTGTTGTTGTTGTTGTTGTTGTTGGTGGTGGTGGTGGTGGTGCAATTATCTTTACTAATATGATGATAGTTTTTAAAGGCATAAATAGACACTTTGTTGCTTTAGTCTGTCTGTCTGTCTGTCTGTCTCTCTCTCTCTCTCTCTCTCTCTCTCTCTCTCTCTCACACACACACACACACACACACACACATACACACACACGTCACGCTCCTTCACCTGCAGTCAGTCAGTATTACCAACACAAAACAACACCCTCAAAGACCCGCCCGACACGAACCACCCGGAACAAGTTTTCATCCGCCTTCGCATCCTCTACCGGGGCTGACACGAACACCTTACCAACAATACCACGACGATACCCGCACCATTACCACGACCATCCCACAATACTACGACCATACCCACAATACTACGACAATACCACGATTATACCCACAATACTACCACGACCATCCCACAATACTACGACCATACCACGATTATATCCACAATCTTTCCACGACCATCCCACAATACTACGATCATCCCACAATACTACGACCATACCACGATTATACCCACACTACCACGACCATCCCACAATACTACGACCATACCACGATTATATCCACGATGTTACCACGACCATACCCAGAATAGTACCACAATACCACTCATTAGAACCTGACTGATCTCCTCTTTGGCATTTGGGAATAGCTGATGATGTTCTTATGTTCTTATGAGAGGCGGAAAAGTCTGAAAGAATACCAACCCGTATATATGCAATACTAATGAAGATAGAGATGTAATATGCATAGTAAAAACCTCTGTAGCCGACCACTGGGACTCCCGCTGATCTGTGACTTCCCTTCTTCCTCTCCCTCTCTCTCTCTCCTGCCTGACTCCGCCCACGGCCTGACGTCATCGGCTGGGGTCCCGCCTACGTCAGCCTGTTATGACGCAAGCTTCCCTTCCTGTGCTCGCTCGCATCCTTGGAATTCTCTCTCTCTCTTTCTCTCTCTCTCTCTCTCTCACATGCGCCGCCATCCATTTTCTTCCTATTTTGTATTGCGTCTCTCTCTCTCTCTCTCTCTCTCTCTCTCTCTCTCTCTCTCTCTCTCTCTGTCTGTCTGTCTGTCTGTCTGAACGTAGGAGGATAAGAGACTTGATACCTGACCGGCCAGACGAGGACACACACACACACACACACACACACACACACACACTCTAGCTTCACTCTCTCAGTCTTCCCAACACACAGTATGCATTCAACGACACGTGGGATGGGGGGGGAGGGGGGGGTTGAACGCTGGTCATGCCCCCTCCCCCCCTCCCTACGGTGAAGACAAGGGAGCTATTTGTGGTGCGGATAACGTCACGGAGGGGGAAAGAAGGGAATAGAAAGACCGATCAACCTGACCCCTACCACCGCGTCATCACCCTTGGGAAAGAGCAAAAAAGACGGAAATAAGATGTCACGTGTGTAGCCCATTCCAATTGTGTATTCCTAGACTGGCTCAAACCCGTATTATCAGGCATCCCGGGGCTTGCAACTCCAACATCTGATAAGGCTTTCGTAGAGGTTGTGTTAGTATTTTCATGGAAGATAGAGAAATAAAGGTTGGCACGTGTGTAGTCCATTCCATTTGTATATTCCCAGACTGACTCAAACCCGTATTATCAGGCATCCCGGGGCTTGCAACTCCAACATCTGATAAGGCTTTCGTAGAGGTTGTGTTAGAAAGGATAAAGATTGACTCCTGTGTAATCCATCTTCCTAGAGCGATTCAATTCCATATTCTCAAACATTTAACGGCTTAGAAGTTACACACCCACATTTGATAAGGCTTTCGTGGAGGTTGTGTTTGTATTTTCATGGGAAACAGATAAAGACTGACTCCTAGGTAATCCATCTTCCTAGAACGATTCCATTCCATATTCTCAAACATTTAGCTGATTACAAGTTACACACCCATATTTGATAAGGCTTTCGTAGAGGTTGTGTTAGTGTTTTCATGGGGGGTAGAACAGATAAAGACTGACTTCCAGGTAATCCATCTTCCTAGAACGATTCAATTCCATATTCTCAAACATTTAGTGGATTACAAGTAACACAGCCACATTTGATAAGGCTTTCGTAGAGGTTGTGTTAGTGTTTTCATGGGGGGTAGAACAGATAAAGACTGACTCCCAGGTAATCCATCTTCCTAGAACGATTCCATTCCATATTCTCAAACATTTAGCTGATTACAAGTTAAACACCCACATTTGATAAGGCTTTCGTAGAGGTTGTGTTTCTATTTTCAGTGTAGAAAAGACTGTATCCTATGTAATCCATCTGCTTATATACCTCCCTGGACTTAATCAATTACATATACTCAAACCTTTCACGGATAACACCTACATTTGATAACGCTTTCGTGGAGGTTATTAGTATTTCCATGGGGGGTAGTGTCATGAGCCTAGTGATAGTTTGACAAGGCTTCTGCACCATGAACGTGAGAAGTCTTGACAATCCGACTAATCTCCCTTGTGACCTTTGGAAATGGTTGTTGTGGAAGCTGAAAACGTTTGAGAATACTGGACTGAACTGGAGAGAGGAGGAAAACGTGCAAGGAGGATGGTGTGAGGAGGAGGAAGAAGAGTGAGATAAAAACACGATATAAAAATAGGAAACTTGTAAGAGAGGTAAAAGATAATACGGAAAAGAGAAAGAGTTGGAAAAAAAATAGGAAACTTGTGAGGAAAAAGTAATAAGGAAAAGAGAAAGAGAATGAAAATGTGCAAGGAGGATGGTGTGAGGAGGAGGAGGAGGAGTGAGGTAAGAAGATATAAAAAATAGGGAAACTTGTAAGACAGGAAAAACTTAATACGGAAAAGAGAGTAGGAAAAAAATAGGAAACTTGTGAGGAAAAAGTAATAAGGAAAAGAGAAAGAGAATGAAAATGTGCAAGGAGGATGGAGTGAGGAGGAAGAGTGAGGTAAGAAGATACAAAAAAATAGGAAACTTGTAAGAGAGGAAAAAAAATAATACGAAAAAGAAGAAGAGTAGGAAAACATGATCAAGGTAAGTTATTTTGTCTCTGGGTCTGAAATAGGTCTGAAGGTCTGATTACTCGCCATAAAAAAAAATTAGGAAAACTTGTAAGAGAGGAAAAAAAATAATACGAAAAAGAAGAGTAGAAAAACATGATCAAGTAAGTTATTTTGTCTCTGGGTCTGAAATAGGTCTGAAGGTCTGATTACTCGCCATAAAAAAAATTAGAAAAACTTGTAAGAGAGGGAAAAATTTATAAGAAAAAGAAGAAGAGTAGAAAAACATGATCAAGTAAGTTATTTTGTCTCTGGGTCTGAGATGGGTCTTAATTACTCGCCATTCCACCTTGTTAGATCATCACACTAATAACCCCTCCCCCCCTCCCACCTCCCCTCGACGGATAACCGGTATCATACTTGTTCGCTACGTGTTTGACAAGGGCACAGGTGTAAAGAAGCGGGTTTGAAGGTCTTGACTACTCGCCATTCCACCTTGTTAGACCATCACACTAATACCCCCTCCCCCCTCCCTCCCACCCCCCCTCGACGGATAACCGGTATCATACTTGTTCGCTACGTGTTGACCAAGGGCACATGTTAAGAAGCTGCCTATCCTTTTCGACTCCCGACCTTGAATCGAACCCGGGGACATTTTTCTTAACCGTGTGTGTGTGTGTGTGTGTGTGTGTGTGTGTGTGTGTGTGTGTATGTTCTAGCGGCATGAGTTACCCCGTTTCTCGGATATATGTTCCTGCCAGAATTTCCGCTCATACTCAGAAATTCGTGAGAGAGAGAGAGAGAGAGAGAGAGAGAGAGAGAGAGAGAGAGAGAGAGAGAGAGAGAGAGAGAGAGAGGAAAAAAATATATTATTCACAATGTGTCTATGTTGTTTGTCGCGATGCGCATTAAGTAAAAGGAGAGAAGGGGGGACAGGAAAGGCCGGATGAGAGAGAGAGAGAGAGAGAGAGAGAGAGAGAGAGAGAGAGAGAGAGAGAGAGAGAGAGATGGGGGTGGGGGAGGTCCTACCAACATAACACGCACATTATAAATTCTACGCATCATCCTTATCCTCATCCTCATCATCTCAAGAATAAAGTAAAGTTAAAATAAATAAGTAGAATAAATTTATACATAGTTACTACCCACTTAAATCCTTCCCCACTCGAAGTTGGAAAGTTTCGTTTAGTCGGCGCAACATCTGTGGTCATATGCCGGAGAGAGACAGAAAGGGAAGGAATTATAGGAGAACTTCCAAACTCGACACTATAATCAAATTTGCATCACGTTACATTAGACTCAAGGGGAAATGCGTCGGAGATGAGCACTAAGGCCACGCGTAGCTATAGTGTATGTCCCCCCTACTTAACCTTTCCTTACCTCTCCTTCTATTTCCAAACCAATGATCATCACTCTCAGTATTACGCCGCTCTTTCCTCCCCTTTCCCCAGCATCCAATCAGCATCTTTGTCTCCCTCAGAACGTCACTAGTCTGCCAGAATGAACGTCTCTCCCTTCCTCTTCCCTCCATTCACCAGTCTCGTCTCTCTCTGAACGTCATAAGCTAACACGAACGTCACTTTCTCCCCCATCACCACCATCATCTTTATCTCCCTCAGAACGTCACTAGCCTTACAGAATGAACGTCTAACCCCGTCTCCTCCTTCCCATCACCAGCCTCGTCTCTCTCTGAACGTCACAAGCTAACACGAACGTTCATCTCTCTCCCCCTCAACGCCTATCACTATTCTCGTCTTCAGAACGTAACTAGCTTTCCTGAACGAACGTCTTTCCCTTCCTATCATCAGCCTCGTCTCTCTCTGAACATCACAAGCATACCCAGAACGTCCATCTCTCCACCATCAACATCACTTCCCTTCTTTCCGCCCTCTCCCATCTCCACCATCTTCGCTTCCCTCAGAACATCACACAAGTCTTCCAGAACGTCCATCCCTCCCCTCTACCCCATCACCATCATCTTCCTCAGCTTCACCTCCCTCTTCCCTCTATCCCTCTCCCTCCCTATCACTCCCCCCGTCTCTCTGAATGTTACAAGCCTTCCAGAACGCCTTTAACTTCCCGTCTCCCCAATCACCTTCACGGCGCTTTCCTCTCTCCTCCTCCCCCTCCCATCACGTTAATATTCACGTTTCTCTTTCCTTCCTCTCCCTCTTCAGCCCTCCCTCCCTCCCTCCCTCCCTTCAACATGTCAGCCGCCTTCCAGAATGTAGACAAGGGGCGTGTCGAGACAGAACGTGAGCTTCAGACACAGCAAACCACGTATATCAGTGACGCACGACTTTCTCTCTCTCTCTCTCTCTCTCTCTCTCTCTCTCTCTCTCTCTCTCGTAATGCACCATCAACACTAACATCATATAGCCCCTTGGTGAATAATATACTTTTTACCGTCTCTCTCTCTCTCTCTCTCTCTTACCTGAGGGCGTTTAGATACACGAGGTTGGTGACTGCAAGCACGACACACACACACACACACACACACACACACACACACACACACACACACACACACACGTTTATGAACTTATATGAAAACAAACTAATTAAATACAAACATGACTCATTTTTCTAATAGTACAAATACGTATGGAGACTTAAAGAAACACACACACACGCACGCACACACAGACGCACACAGACGCACACAGAAACCTATCAGGATGTGTTTATCGATGACACACACACACACACACACACACACACACACACACACACACACACACACACATTGCTCAAGGTGACGACACCCTACCTGCTAACACCCACCCAGATTGCAAAGTTACCTGAGATAAACACCTGCCTGATAAGCAATCGTAAGTCTGTTGCTGAATCTTTTATTATTACATTACTCCTCCTCCTCCTCCTCCTCCTCCTCCTCCTCCTAACACTACTACTTCTGGGGCAACTGTCTTCTCCAATGTGATAAATAAAAATGCATGAAAAAAATGGAGGAAAATAAAAGCAAATCAGAAAATGGATCTTGAAGGATAGACGAAGGAAAGAAGGTAAGGAAGGGGAACAAAAACACGATAAATGAGATAAAACAAAATAAAATAAACAAGAAAATCACAAGCATTCGAGGATAATAGTGATAATAATAATGATGACGATGATGTTTGTGAATAAAATAAAGTTGTGCAATTATTTTTTTGTGTGAACTTGCTTTCCGCAGTCTCTTTATATTTGTGAAGTAGTAGTAGTAGTAGTAGTAGTAGTAGTAGTAGTAGTAGTAGTAGTAGTAGTAGTAGTAGTAGTAGTAGTAGTAGTAGTAGTAGTTGTTGTTATTGCTAGTATAATTAGTATCAGTATAATATTCTTGTCATTATTATTATTCATATTACTTGTGTTCATACTATCATAACTACTGCTTACATTATTATCGACGTTAGTGTCATTAATATAATTGTAATACTTTGTTTACTTCTGCTCTAATGCAATTACAATTATTATTCTCTCTCTCTCTCTCCTTCACACCGACCTCTCCTGTCTCTTCCCCCCCCACCCTCTCTTCACACTATACGCCCTACCCCGGCCCTCCCCCCACCGCCCCACCTTTGGTTACGCTAACCTCTGTAACCTCGATGCCATGCTGACACTAACAAATCTCTCCACATCGCACTGATAATATCTCCATCCCAACTCTCTTTCATCCTTTGAAAACAATGTGTCAGCCTATTATATTGATTATAATCCTATCTATATATCTGTCAATGTCGCTAAACTAATAGGAATATTAATATTAGTGTCATTCCACAGTAGATATCACTACTACTTTCAATCATAATCAATAATCAGTCATTATTACTACATGTACTACCAATATTCCTGTTGTCATTAATATCAATATCTATAATTTTATAAATGCTTGACCCTCCAAGCCAAAGAAGATGCTGCGTTTGTACAAAAGAAGATCACAGATGTATAAACTGTGCATGTGTTAAGGAGAAAAGACGCTGTACGAACTGTAAAAGAGCGACAGGTGCCAAAATCCCTGGGCAGGGATCAGAGCAGGAGGATAACGATGAAGCGCGACACCGCGGGGACAATGAGGGCTGGGGAAGGAGGAGCGGGGAGGGGTGTCGGAGGAGCTGCTGCACAACCGCCACCTCTATATCCCCCTCAACCGGTACCACCCCTTCCATTGGCACCTCCAATGTTGCCACTACCAACACCACTACCACCACCCCCTCATCACTCTTCCTCTTCGACTGGACAGGGCGCGGCGGAGGTCGGGGGAAGCTTTGCTTGGAAGGGGCTAGCGGAGGGGAAGCAACGACGTGGGTGGATGACACATACCGTGCAGTTGTGGGGTGGTCAGCAAGACATCTTTTTGAACCCCCCAGATGTGGAGCCAAGACATTTATCATCAAAGAAATTGGCACCCTGTTAAATAACTCAATCCAGAACACACCACTGGCGCCCCTATCCCTGACAATTGTATTCACTCTCCCCCATCTCTTCCTCCCAAACGCACACCCAAAGACCAAACAAGTCGAAAATATCGAGGCATTAAGAAGGCGAGTTGCCTTGTGGCAACTAACGAGTTAGATGCCCTCCTTGGAGAAGCCAGAGCCATACAGGAGAGGCTCCGGACCCCAGCAAAACAACACCTCCACAGAAGACAGGGCCCGGAAGTTTGCAGACAAAATGCGACAAGGCAACGTTGCGTCTGCAACACGAGCCTTGTCAGAAAATTCCACACGGGGTGTGCTTCCACTCACCAGGGACACGATCAGTCGACTCATGGACAATCCTCCTCCACCGAGTGACCTGAATGGACTGAGACTGGCAGGATGTCACCAACCACCGAATCCAGTTATATACGAAAGGATAACAGGAGAGATGGTGTGGAAGAAGGCCTCCAGACTCGTGGCAGCGCGGGGCCCTCAGGACTTGATGCACGGGGATGGCGAAGCTTGCTGAGCAGCGCCAACTTTGGCAATGCAGCTGGCGACTTGCGCAACACCATTGCAGCACTGGCAAGAAAACTCGCCTCCTCCAGCTGCCACTATGTGGACGCCCTGACGGCATGCTGCCTCATTCCCTGGACAAGAGGCCGGGATGCAGGCCTATAGGAGTCGGAGAAGTTCTGCGGCGCATCGTAGGCAAATGCATCATGGCTGTCGTCAAAGAAGATGTGAGAATGGCAGCAGGGAACCTCCAAGTTTGTGCGGGGCAGCAGGCAGGAGGAGAAGCAGCAGTCCATGCCATGCGGGAGATATTCGACCACGTGGAGTGCGAAGCAGTGCTTCTTGTTGACGCCAAAACTGCCTTCAACACAATAAATAGAAAGACTATGATACATAACATTAAAACCAAGTGCCCTAGCTTAGCTATGTATGTCGAAAATACCTATACATACCCGACTGACTTATACATAAATAGCCACAGTGGAAAGGTGAAAGTGTTAAAATCATCTGAGGAACAACACAGGTGACCCAATAGCCATGGCTATGTACGCCCTGGGCCTATCAGTCCTCCAAATGAAATCGCGTTCGCAGAAACACGGGTGAAACAGGTGGCTTATGCGGATGACCTCTCAGGTGCTGGTAAAATCTCAGACTTAAAAGGGTGGTGGGACACTGTGAACACCGCCGGCCCTGAGATAGATACATCCCTAACGCCACCAAGTCTGTCCTTATTGTCAAACCTGAACATTATGACCATGCCGCAGAAACTTTTAGAGGAAGTGGCGTCATTGTGACAAAGACGGACAACGACACTTAGGTGCAGTGATCGGGACAGAGGTATATAAGAAGGAGTACGTGGAGACAAAGTAGCTGAATGGGTGAAGGAAATAGAAGCTTTGTCTGCCATTGCCAAGACTGAGCCACACGCTGCCTATTCAGCGTACACCCACGGCATCCAACATCGGTGGACGTTCCTGATGCGCACCATCCCCGGCATCAGTCCACCTCCGACCACTGGAAAATGCCGTCAAGAATGTATTCTTGCCGGCGCTGGTGAAATATCATGCTTTGGGGAGGAAGAGAGGATATGCTAGCACTTCCCCAAGACTGGGTGGGATGGGGATCACCAACCCTGAGAAGCTGGCAGATAAGGAGAACCAAAACTCCATCAGCCTTACCAGGTCACTCATCAACAGGATCATCGCTCAGGAGGCAGAGGGCGAGATAGACCAAACAGAAATAAGAGATATTAAAAGAAAAATCTCAGAAGAAAGGCAACAGGCCCAAAAGACGAGCTGGACCGTCTTACACAACACCTGTCCACAGAAATGGGTAGAAAATACACACAGCACAGGAGGCAGGCGCCTCTAACTGGCTAACGTCATTACCAATCAGAGCAAAGGGCTTCAGCCTTAACAAACAAGAATTTGTCGACGCCATTGCTCTGAGATATGGCTGGCCGATTGAGGGACTGCCTGATCTCTGTGCATGTGGATCACCAAATGATGTCACCCACACCATGACATGTAAAAAGGAGGATCTTCGTCTGTATTCGACACGATGAAGTGAGGATCTGACAGCCAGCATGCTTGGGGAGGTATGCCAAGACGTCACTACCGAGCCGGCACTGCTTCCTGGACGGCGAACACCTTCGATACAGGACAGCCAATACCTCACAGGAGGCACGGGTTGATGGGTGCCCGCGGATTCTGTGTGCGCGGACAGCGGGCGTTCATGGACATCCGCATATTCGACCCGATGGCTGCCTGTCACCGTGAGCTGCCCCTGCAAGCCGCCCACCACAGGAACGAGCAGGAGAAGACAAGGGCATACGGTGAAAGAATCCAACATGTGGATCAGGGCAGCTATTCACCACATCCGGCGGGATGGGTCTCAGGGCCCAATGCTTCTACACACGCCTCGCGGAACTAATCTCAGAAAAGAAGCAACAGCCAAGGAGCCACGTTGTCGCCTGGATGAGGTGTCGCCTCTCGTTCTCCCTGCTCAGGTCGGCCATCCTATGTCTCAGGGGCACCAGACACTCTGGCCCAAAAGCCACCAACATCTCCAATATGGACTATGAAGCCACAGTGGTGGAGAGTGACATTAGGGTGGGTCGGGAGTGACTTGAGTAGGGAAGGAAAGGGGGATCTAGACGTAATAGATGATAGGTGATTTAGTGTCAGGTAGTATTAGTGATATGGTTGGATGCCACAGTCATTAGCGAACAGAGTTGGGGCTAATGACCTCCAAGCTATGGAGCCCTCCATGATTATGCGTCGGGAAAATAAACATGGGTGGAGGTATCATTTATGTAGTAGTAGAAAAAAAGTAGTAGTAGTAGTAGTAGTAGTAGTAGTAGTAGTAGTAGTAGTAGTAGTAGTAGTAGTAGTAGTAGTAGTAGTAGTAGTAGTAGTAGTAGTAGTAGTAGTAGTAGTAGTAGTAGTAGTAGTAGTAGTAGTAGTAGTAGTAGTAATAATAATAATAATAATAATAATAATAATAATAATAATAATAATAATAATAATAATAATAATAATAATAATAATAATAATAATAATAATAATATCTATACGAAAATAAAACAGCACTAGGAAAACATGCAAGCACACACACACACACACACACACACACACACACACACACACACACTACTCTCTCTCTCTCTCTCTCTCTCTCTCTCTCTCTCCCCCCCCAGGCGGAAAAATCCCAAGAAGGCGGATGAGCTATGCATGACGAGGGTGAACTTGAGTGGAAAATAAATACCCATAGGAAGGAACCAATGCAGAGAGGGTTGAAAAATATGTACCGAGGGAGAATAAAAACGATACAGGGAGCGTTAAAATGAGAGTAGACGAAGTTACGGGAGCGATAAGTCTAAAAAAAGCGAGGAATAATGGACGAGTTGAAGTTGCTAAGGCCAAAAAAAAGCAAAACGAAGATGGATAGATATTTAGATAGACAGAATGAGACAAGGAGTGTAAGGAAAATAACAGGAACGGAAGAAGTTGAGTCGTTTCTCTTGGTTTTGTCCTGGTTTACTTTTTGTTTTGAGTCTAGAGAGGTACAGAAGTTAGAGATGAAGATGGGAATGAAAAAGATAGATAACTGGGTAGAGAGAGGGAGAGTTAGAGATAGAATGAGTAAGTAGTGTGTAACAATAATAATAAAAACTGATAAAGAAATTGATTTGCTTTTTCTGTGAAGTCTCGGATGGTTTAGAGCTTAAGAGAAAGAAGACCAGAACGAAAGGAAAAAACAAACCAATCCACAGCTGGTTGAAAAATATGTAATAGAGGACAGAAAAAGAACATAGAGAACGATAGAATGAGAATAGATAGAGAGGAAGTGATGAACCAGAGGACACAGAGGTAAGATGGAAGAATTGAAAGGTTACTAAGGCATAAAAAGATCAAAACAAAGACAAGGAAGAAAATTAGGATATACAGGGATAGATAACAACACTAAGGACAACAAAATGAAAATAGCGATAGAGAGAGGATGTTAAGGACGTGAAAACCAGAGGAAGCAAGAGACAGACGGGAAAGACAAAGTTACTACGTCAAGGAAGAGCAAGCATAGGACACAAGACCAGGAAATGAAGGAAATGCGTAGGAAAGGTTGGTAAAAGGAGAGTGTGGTGGCGGTGGGAAGGGAGGGAGGGGAGGGAGGGGAGAGGTGATCGCATGATGTAAATAGATAAGAAAAAGAAGGTTGGAGATAAAGGATAATGCGGGAAAGAAAGAAGGAAGGGAAGGTGAAGGAAAGGAAAAAGAGAGGAGGAAGGAAAACAGAAACAAGACAGACAAGAAAATGTGGAAAGGGGACGCTGGGAGGACGAAATATAGGGAAAAAAACAGGAAAAATGGGAGAGGAAATTATGTAATGCAGCAAAGAACAGGAAATTAAGGGAAAAAAAACAATACAAAAGACAAGAAAAGTAAGCATGAATGATTTAGGAAGGAAAAGGCGACGGGGGGGCGGGGGGAAGGGGGTTAGGACGCTGGAAGGACGAAATAAAGACAAGAATAAAAAAATAAAAAAAACATCTGGAAAAATAGAAGAGGAAATATGAAATGCAGGAAAGAATAAAAAATAAAAAATGAAGGAAAAAAACGACAAAAGACAAGAAAGATAAGCATGAAGGACTTAGGAAGGAGAGAGAGAGAGAGAGAGAGAGAGAGAGAGAGAGAGAGAGAGAGAGAGAGAGAGAGAGAGAGAGAGAGAGAGAGAGAGAGAGAGAGAGAGAGAGAGAGAGAGAGAGAGAGAGCACAAAAGATAAATTAAAATATAAATAAAAATAATAAACTTGAACACGAAAATTGGAAAAACATCTAAAAAAAAAATTTAAAAAATGCGTGAAGGAGAAAGGAGGGGAGGAGAAGGAGGGACGATAAAGCACAATAAATATAAATCAAAATAAACATGAAAATAATTAAAAGAGAAAAAAAAGACATTAGAAAAGGTGCATGGAGGGTAGAGGAAGGAAGGACAGAGAGAGAGAGAGAGAGAGAGAGAGAGAGAGAGAGAGAGAGAGAGAGAGAGAGAGAGAGAGAGAGAGAGAGAGAGAGAGAGAGAGAGAGAGAGAGAGAGAGAGAGAGAGAGAGAGAGAGGTCGATCAATGAGATAAAAAATAAAATAAAATAAAATAAACAAGAAAATCAGAAGACGAGAAAACAAAACAAGACTATAAAAAGGCGATAGAGGATACAAGTAAGAATGAAAGAACGAGAAAGGAGAAAGAAGGAAGAAGGGAGAGAGAGGAAGGAAGGGAAGGGAGGCAATTGAGTGAGTTCAGAAGCAAAAATGAAAGGACGGGAAAGGAGGAAGGAAGGACGAAGAGAGAGGGAAGGAAGGGATGGGAGGCAATTGAGTGAGTTCAGAAGCAAAAATGAAAGGACGGGAAAGAAGGAAGAACGGATGAAGGAGAGAGAGGAAGGAAGGGAGGGGCGCAAGAGAGTTCAGGAGAAGCAAAAATGAAAGGCCGGGAAAAGAGAAGGAAGGAAGAAGGGAGAGAGAGGAAGGAAGGGAGGCAAATAAGTGAGTTCAGAAGCAAAAATGAAGGACGTGAAAGGAGAAGGAAGGAAGAAGGGAGAGAGAGGAAGGAAGGGAAGGGTGGCAAATGAGTGAGTTCAGAAGCAAAAATGAAAGGACGGGAAGGAGAAGGAAGAAGGGAGAGAGAGGAAGGAAGGGAGGAGGTGCAAATGAGTGAGTTCAGAAGCAAAAATGAAGGACGGGGAAGGAGAAGGAAGGAAGAAGGGAGAGAGAGGAAGGAAGGGAAGGGCGCAAGAGAGTGAGTTCAGAAGCAAAAATGAAAGGACGGGAAAGGAGGAAGGAAGGAAGAAGGGAGAGAGAGGAAGGAAGGGAGGCAAATATGAAGGACGGGAAAGGAGGAAGAAAGGAAGAAGGGAGAGAGACGAAGGAAGGGAAGGGGAGGGAGGTGCAAGTGGGTGCGTTCACGAGAGAGAGGGCGGGGTAACGGTGCTGCTGGTGATGCCGACTCATGAAAGCGCGTTCCCAGAGCCGCGTCCAGCCCAGGCAACCCTCAACACAACACACGGAGCCGATTCCACAGTCCAACACAGTGTCTTCGTAACAACCCGAACCAAACTATAGAATCCCATACAATCCAAAATGGTGAGGTCTTCGATGCCACACTAAATACACAAGGCTTTTCCAGTATATTTTCATTAAATTTGTGAGCTTAAATATAAACACCAGACACTATACAAGGAAATTTCGAAGGCTCTGGTATTGGTTTGGGAGCTTACTAACCGATCATGGGGAACTGTGAAACTGGCCCACGGTAGTAAACACACACACACACACACAGTCACCGTTGCCAGATTATCGTACTCAGAGCATAGTATTTACCGGTTTATGATGCCTAACTATTGCCAAGAAACATCACGGTCGAACTCTTTTAACGATAACTATAAATGAGTTTCGATATTGGAGCCCAGAAGACAGTTTTGGGGTAGGAAGTCGGGAAATATAAGCGGCTGAGTACGACAATCTGGCATAGTTGCACACAGTAGGCGAGGCTGCTCCGTGCCATGTATTAGAGAGAGCAGATTTCTATAGGGACATGTAGATAGTTGATGTAGTGAATGTAGGGGATAAGTTAAACAAGTATATGGAGGTGAAATAGTCCAAGAAGTAAAATTGTGAAGAGAAAAGGTAAGGCTGTTCCGTGCCATGTATTAGAGAGAGATTACTATAGGGACACGTCTATAGTTGATGTAGTGAGTGTAGGGGAGAAATTTAACAAGTATATGGAGGTGAAATAGTCCAAGAAGGAAAATTGTGTAGAGAAAACGAGGGAAAGAAACAAGAATGCGCTGATTAAGAAGAGAAAAGAGAAGATAGAGAACGAGGGAAAGAAACAAGAATGCGCTGATTAAGATAAGAAAAAAAAAGATAGAGAAAAAAATAACAGACGTAGAGAATTTGAACATTGATAAGAAAAAAATAAGGATGGATATATTTTGGCGAGTAACTTAATGGCTAACAAGAATGCACTGATTAAGAGGAAAGAAGAAAAGATAAATATATAGAAAAAATAACAGACGGCGAGAAACTGAACATTAAGAAAAAAAGGATGGATATATTTTGTCAACTTAATAGCTATGTCCGTCTACTAATGTTATCAAGAGCCTTTCCTTGCTTAAGTAATCTGTGTCCTCAAGCATCTTTACGGTAATTATGAAGTTTAATGCGTGTAATCCTTTCTTAAATGCGCAGGAACATGATTGAGTATAATTATGATGTGATGTGCATTATGTAGTGTTTTTTTTAGCTATGTATGTTGTATTAATAAACTGTTTTACTAATAGTGTTACTGATAGCTTTTCTGTAATTTCTATCAAGTATCTCTTTAAATTACGTATGATGAGCTAATAAATGGTAGTGCTTATGAGTGTGTTAGCAATGACCTTTTTCCTTCTTCAATGCCGAGAGATTTCTGTAGTGTGTATCCTTGAGAAAAATCTTGAGGGTGTTTTTCATTAATTAGAAAGAGAGAAGGTGAATATAAAGTGTTGCAAGTGTCTTATGTAGTGTCTTATTATAAACTATTAAACTGATGCCTTGTATGTTAGCAATAGCCTTTCTTATACGCCAATTGCCCTTTTTTTTGTGTGTGTGGGTGTCCTTAAAAAATCTTGGGGTCTGATAGTAGTAGTAGTAGTAGTAGTAGTAGTAGTAGTAGTAGTAGTAGTAGTAGTAGTTGTATGTTATCTATAGCCTTTCTTATAAGCCGATTGTCTTTTTTTTTTGTGAATGGTGTCCTCAAAAATCTTGGGGTCTGGTGGTAGTAGTAGTAGTAGTAGTAGTAGTAGTAGTAGTAGTAGTAGTAGTAGTAGTAGTAGTAGTAGTAGTAGTATTTTTCTAGTTCATTATTTTCCTAGCTCATTATTTTCTTGTTCATTATCTTTCTAGTTATTTATTCTCCTAGTACAATTTTCCTAGTTCATTATATTTCCACTTTATTGCTGTTTTCCAAGTTTATTATTTTCCTAGTGTATTATTTTGCAAACTTCTTTTTTGAACTTTAATATTTTCTAGTTTAATATGTAGTAGTGATATAAGTAGTAGTAGTAGTAGTAGTAGTAGTAGTAGTAGTAGTAGTAGTAGTAGTAGTAGTAGTAGTAGTAGTAGTAGTAGTAGTAGTAGTAGTAATCCTCCCGAAACTGACCTCTCTTTCGCCCACCTCTTTTGTTTCTTCTTGTAGGAGCAGCGAGTAACAGGCTTTTTTTCATTGTTTCCTTTTTTGTGTGCCCTTGAGCTGTCTCCTTTGTTGAAAAAAAAAATAATAGTAATAGAAGTAGTAGTAATAGAAATAGTAGTAGTAGTAGTAGTAGTAGTAGTAGTAGTAGTAGTAGTAGTAGTAGTAGTAGTAGTAGTAGTAGTAGTAGTACATCAACCTGACAACCACAACACACATTCGTACAACACTAATAAGGAAACGCAGTGAACCGCCTCTCGCGACTTATTTCACGCACGAACAAATTTCCGTGTTTCATCCGCGCCCAACTTATTGAACACAGAAAGTTCCTTCAACTCTCTCTCTCTCTCTCTCTCTCTCTCTCTCTCTCGGCAGGCCAGTCACCTCTACTCGGGTCACTGCCCTGTTCACTTCCCGCCTCGACAGCCACGACGCTACCATTTCCATGTAACGTAAAATGGGTGATAGTCTTGCCTGATGGAGCGATGGACACACACACACACACACACACACACACACACACACACACACACATATATACACAACCATAATAGAGAGTTCAATGCCCCGTTCCATTCCTCTGTTGCAAGGTCACTTCGGTTCCAATTTTCATGTTAATTTTTATTGTTTTATTATATTATATTTATCTAAGTCACACACACACACACACACACACACACACACACACACACACACACACACACACATATACACACAATCATAATAGAGAGTTCAATGCCCCGTTCCATTCCTCTGTTGCAAGGTCACTTCGGTTCCAATTTCCATGTTCATTTTTATTAAGTTTTATTTTATTATATTTATCTAAGTCCCCCATTGTAGACAGCCGTTTTAAATGTTCAAAGGTTCTTCTATTCCTCTATGATAATTCTGGTCATTCATCTTCCAATTATCGTGTTTATTTTTTATTTTTTATCACATTTTTCTCATCTATATCCACCTTTTCCCTAGTCTCTCCTTTCTTCTGCATTTCCATCCTTCAGAAGATCAGATAACCACCCATTGCCTTGCTTATATACTAGCTTACTACTACTATTATTATTATTGTTATTATTATTATTAACAGGCCGCGGCACACTCGGAGTATCATGTGTCTGCCAGGAATGCTCAGGGCGACAGGAGAGGCAATGAAAGAGAGGAGCCACGCGCACACTAACAGCACAAGGATTTAGAGATTAGAGGATGATTTATAAGTACTCGTGGAGGAGCTGAGCGTATTGAATTAAATGTTACTTAGTCTGGGAACGGAAGCTGGTTTATTAGTAGTTATAGAAGAGATGTGGGGTATTAAAAGAAGTTACTGGAATCTAAGAAAGGAAGCTGTTTTTTGGGTGCTTGTGTCGTATATTAACTTAGATCCTATTGGAGTCTTAAACGGAAGCCGATTAGTTAGTAGTTATTGAAGAGCTATGGAGTATTAAAAGATGTTATTTGAGTCTTAGAACGGATGCTGATTTGGTAGTGCTCAAGAAAGTGTTGCATATTGAATTAGATGTTATTGGAGTCTATGAGATGAGGAAGTTTGGCGAGGAACAACAACAACACCAACAAAAGCTTAAGTGTTCATACGTTTTACTGACAAGAAATTGGTTGAACTTACGGAAGAGGTTGCATATTAAATTAGATGATACTGAAGTCTATGAGATGGGGAAGTTTGGCGAGGAACAACAACAACAACAACAACAACAACAACAACAACAACAAAAGCTTAAGTGTTCATACGTTTTACTGACAAGAAATTGGCAGAACTCACGGAAGAAGAGTTGCTTATTAATTAGATTTTACTGAAGTCTATGAGATGAAGTTTGGCGAGGAACAACAACAACAACAACAACAACAACAACAACAACAGCTCAAGTGTTTATGCGTTTTACTGACAAGAAATTGGCAGAACTCACGGAAAAGGCGTTATATTAAATAGGCGCACCTAACATCACCAAACAGATTCCTTGACAAAAATAGCGAAACGAGAATTGACGTGGAAATCCGAGCCAACAAATGAGTGAATCCTCTTACCGACTATTCGTTACATTAATAAGTCAGTCGGGCAGCCATCGTACTGTACTTCCCACCCTCTCATGTACTCCGTCCCTTACAGACCCAAACATCTCTGAGCGCTTGAGGGTGGTAAACACGAGGAGAGGTGGACGCCCTGTTAACTGTCCAGCACGTGTCAGGTGGAGCATGGGAAGGGGAGTGGGTGGGTGCGGCGAGGCCCGTCACACCTGTTCAGAATCCCTCCTTCCCCCTCAGGTGCGAGCAAAAGAGGAGGAAGAAGAGGATCAGGTCGTTCACCCCTCATCTCCTCAGCAGTGTTACTCTCTCTCTCTCTCTCTCTCTCTCTCTCTCTCTCACGGCTGGAATTACTGAGGTACTAAAAATATTCGAAAATACAAAGAATAAATATACAAATGTTTATCGTTTTCACAATTTTCACAACATGGCAAAACTCTGTGTGTGTGTGTGTGTGTGTGTGTGTGTGTGTGTGTGTGTGTGTGTGTGTGTGTGAGCGGGGTGAAGGAACGCAAGGAAGCCAAGAGCCGGTGTTATTGACCCGAAGGTTGGGATGGGAGGAGGAGGAGGAGGAGGAGGAAAGGGCCGGGGCAGTGTCAAGGCCATGGACGAGCACCTTGCATTGGGCAGGGCCACGCCGGCACCTTACTTCTTGTTCTCTCTCTCTCTTTCCCGTTGATGTAGGGAGTGGAGGGGGAATTAAACAAGTAAATAGAGAATAAGAAAAGGAGGAAAATGTGGAGAGGGAAATAAAAACAAGTAATTGAAGGAGGATAAGAAAAAGGAGGAAAATACTGGAGAAAACAAGGAAATGAAACTAGGCACTGATTAAGATAACAGAAAGAAGAAAAGAGGGAATTAAGGAGGAAATTAAAGCAAGTAAATGAAGGAGAATAAGAAAAAGGAGGAAAATACTGAAGAGAAAACAAGGAAAAGAAAGAAGGCACCGATTAAGTTAAGAGAAGGAAAGAGGAAAAGAGGGAATTAAGGAGGAAATAAAAAGTAAATGAAGGAGAATAAGAAAAAGGAGGAAAAAAGAAGAAAAAAAAAAGAAACACAAAACTAAGGCACTGAGATAACAGAAAGAAGAAAGAGAAAGAGGGAGAGGAAAAGAAAATAAAAAAGCAGAAAAGGAAAGATAGAAAGGAGAAAAATACTGGAGAGCCAACAATTAAAAGGAGGAAAGAAAAGTTAATACAGAAAAATAACAGATGCTGGGAATTTGTACGTTGAGAAAAATGAGAGAAAAAAATATATTCGTACTAATAATTATATACAAATGAAATAAATAAACTGATTCAAGAAACAAACCAAATAATTTAAAAGGCTAAAGCTGGAAAGAGATACGAAACCACGAAGCTATAATGAAAAACAACAATAACAACAACAGTACATTTAGGGTACATAACCACTAACAACAACACACACACACACACACACACACACGAAGACCACCTCTACCATCAAGACATCAACAACAAAAAAAGAACAACAGCAGCAGGAGGAGTCGAGGAGGCAGCAGGTGCAGTAACCACACACACACACACACACACACACACACACACACACACACACACACACACACATACACGCACACACACATACACGCTGCCAGTAGGTCGGTCATTCACCCCAACCACCATCACCACCACCAGCGCCACCAGAACCGAGTCACTCACCTTCCTACCTTGCTTTCCCCCCCCCCCTAGCCCCCCACGACGCCGCTGGTTCGCATATAACAGGACCTCGTATGTGTGTGTGTGTGTGTGTGTGTGTGTGTGTGTGTGTTGGAATTGATGTGCAAGGTATTAATACTTCCAAGTGTATTTCAAGGTGAGTGCGTGCTTGTGTTTGTGTGTGTGTGTGTGTGTGTGTGTGTGTGTGTGTGTGTGTGTGTGTGTGTGTCCATCCCTCCATACCCACACCTCTCCATTACCTCCTTCAACCCCCCCCCCCCCCCCCCTTCCCTTGCCCCGTCTCTATACCCTGCTTTAGCCTAACTCAAAAATATCTCCCGGGCGCTATTCTCCTCCCACTTGGCACAGGCTCCGGGGTGACGGTGTAGCGCCCTGAGTCACTCCCGCCACGCCCTCGACACAGGCCTCCCTCCATTAGGCTTATCTTGGACTGGCTCGGGACTTTTCTCGCAGCGGTGTCCCGGTTTACTTTCAAGCATCATCACCCAAGCGACTTATTTTTCGACCCTGCTGATTTGATGGTGTGCTCTGACGTTTTCGCCTCTTGACAATGTATATGTTTAACGCTTTTGGCTAAGTTGAGACGCGTATTTTATGACGTTTTCGGCAATCACAGTATCTATTTCTAACGCTTTTTTCTTTTGCTAACTTTTTTAAGACACTTTTTTACATTTTCAGTTCACAATATATATTTCTAACGCTTTTTTTCTAACATTTTAACACCCGTATTTTATGACGTTTTCGGCAATCACAGTATCTATTTCTAACGCTTTTTTCTTTTGCTAACTTTTTTAAGACATTTTTTGACATTTTCGGTTCACAATATATATTTCTAACGCTTTTTTTACTAACATTTTAACACCCGTATTTTCTGACGTTTTCGGCAATCACAGTATCTATTTCTAACGCTTTTTTTATACTAACTTTTTTTAAGACATTTTTTGACATTTTCGGTTCACAATATATATTTCTAACGCTTTTTTTACTAACATTTTAACACCCGTATTTTCTGACGTTTTCGGGTCTAACGATATATATTTAACGCTTTTGGCTAACTTGAGACACGTATTTTATGACGTTTTCGGCAATCACAGTATCTATTTCCAACGCTTTTTTCTTTTGCTAACTTTTTTAAGACACTTTTACATTTTCGGTTCGCAATATATATTTCTAACGCTTTTTTTTCAAACATTTTAACACCGTATTTTCTGACGTTTTCGGCCCACAATATCTATTTCTAACGTTTTTGTTTTTTTTTTACTAACTTTTTTAACACCCGTATTTTCTGACGTTTTCGGCTCTAACAATATATATTTCTAAGGCTTTTTTTATTAACTTTTTAAACCCGTATTTTCTGGCGCTTTCGGATCTCACAAATATTTCTAACCTGCTTCACTAACTTACTAACTCTACTAAATTTTCTGACGCTTTAAACTCGAGTATTTTCTAAGGCCACAATAAAAATTAATCGCTAAACTCATGTAACTACCCATAGAAATGCTCACAACCTTTACGAGAATGGGGTTGAGGCTAGGGTAGGATTTAGGGGTCAAGTTTGAAGGATTAGGACTGAGGTTAGGAGGTGGAACTTGGAGGTTTGAATAGCACTGGGGGTTATGGAACAAATGCTGGATGGGGCTGGGTGAGATTAAGGGGTCCAGTTTAAAGGATTGAGACTGAGGTTGGGAGGTGGAACTTGGAGGTTTGAATAGCACTGGGGGTATGGAACAAGTGGGTGGGGCTGGGTGAGATTTAGTGGTCAAGTTTGAAGGATTAAGACTGAGGTTGGGAGGTGGAACTTGGAGGTTTGGGTAGCACTGGGGGTATGAAACAAGTGGGTGGGGCTGGGTGAGATTTAGGGGTCAAGTTTGAAGGATTAAGACGGAGGTTAGGAGGTGGAACTTGGAGGTTTAGTAGGACTGGGGGTTATGGAAGACATGACGGGTGGGGCAGGGAAAGATTAGGGCTGGTATTACAAGACAGTTTCGATTCTCACATCAGCTATTTCTAGAGGTCAAAGGGGGGATCAACCTGGTTCTAATGAGTGCTTTTTTAGGCTCAGGGTACACAAGAAGGGTCAAACTACCACCAGGGTCATAAAACTACCACAAGAAATGCCCACAACTCCTACGAAAGCCTTGTCAAATAAGTGTTCTCAGGCAGCGAAATGTCTTTTAATACGACCCAAGGGCACCCGACACGCACGCGGCCGCTAATCATCCCGGTGACCAAGCGTTTCTAGTCATCGATTTGCAAAGAAAACGGGTCATGAGCATGCTAGCGTGACCCTCTGTAGTGTGGCACGCCTCGTACTTGGTAGAACCCGGACCTAGGCAAATACTGCGCTCCTTAACCCTATCCGATCCGAGGGGGACAAATGTGGCCTCCCCTCCGGCACTTCGATCAAAACGATACACTATTTTTTTTTACTTTCCACTAGCTTCTTTTCACTCATCATTCATTATTGTTTTACACTAATGATTCGGTACCAGTACTTAGTGTTTATGAGCGTTATCGTTGTTCAGATAATTGAGTACGTTGCTAAGTGTTACGAGCGCGAAATTTTGAAAACGTCGGATCGGGAAGGAGTGGAGGGAAGAGGAGAGCAGAGGAGATGGAGGTGGAGGGAAGAGGAGAGCAGAGGAGATGGAGGTGGAGGGAAGAGGAGAGCAGAGGAGATGGAGGTAGAATTTTGAGGGTCATAATTAAGTACTACTGCATGTTGATATGACTCTGCAACACACACACACACACACACACACACACACACACACACACACACACGAAGGCGTCAGAAAATGTAGTTAAGTTCGTTAGTAAGTTAGTAAATCAGGTAAGAAATATATTTATGAGATCCGAAAGCGCCAGAAAATACGGTTGTTCAGTTAGTCAATTCAATAACCCTTTTTTTTTTACAACAAAGGAGACAGCTCAAGGGCACAAAAAAAAAGAAACAATTATTATTATTATCACTATTATCATTACTACACACACACACGCACACACACACACACACACACACACAGGACCCCCCTTCCCCACACACACATATACAAAACCCAAAGCAAAATATATTCCATGCTCCCCATAAGCCGAAATTGACATCTCTTTTGGCCACTCAACTACACTTTCTTACATAGGAGGAGTGATTAAGAGGACTTATTATGCTCTCATTTATTTATTTTGTTTCCTTTACTGTATGAAAAAAATAATAAAAAACAAAATCTATCCCATGTAGTCCTCCTATAATTAGCGGACTTTTTATGTTCCCATTTATATTCGCCCTTGAGTTCCTTCCTTTACTGTAAAAAATAAAAATAATCAAAACTGTATGAAAAAAATAACAATCAAAGCAAGATCTATCACCGTCCCTTCTATAATTAGCGGACTTTTTATGCTCTCATTTATATTCCCCCTTGAGTTCCTTCCTTTACTGTAAAAAATAAAAATAATCAAAACTGTATGAAAAAAATAACAATCAAAACAAGATCTATCACCGTCCCTTCTCCTATAATTTGCGGACTTTTTATGTTCTCCTTTATATTCGCCCTTGAGTTCCTTCCTTTACTGTAAAAATAAAAATAATCAAAACTATGAAAAAAAATAACAATCAAAACAAGATCTATCACCGTCCCTTCTATAATTTGGGGACTTTTTCTGTTCCCATTTATATTAACCCTGAGTTCCTTCCTTTACTGTAAAAATAAAAATAATCAAAACTGTATGAAAAAAAATAACAATCAAAACAAGATCTATCACCGTCCCTTCTATAATTTGGGGACTTTTTCTGTTCCCATTTATATTAACCCTGAGTTCCTTCCTTTACTGTAAAAATAAAAATAATCAAAACAAGATCTATCCCATGGCAACCCTTCTCCTATATCCACACAAAACCCATGACATGTGAACCCAACCAAGCTGCCCACGTGCCCGCCAGCTTCCCACCCACATACCCATCCCGTGCCCCGAGGTAACCCGTGCCAGCTTCCCCCTGCCCCGCCCAGCCTTCCCGGAGGAGAGAGTGGTGCAGGAGGAACGCAGCAACAAGTCACACGGTGCATGGAGGGGTCAATGAACTCTCCATGCTTCTCCTGCCTCGAAGTTCATTGTCTTGGCTAGCACGCGGCGTCCATGCAGGGAGAGGAGGCACAGCGCGGCCCTTCAATCCTTCCCTTCACCTTCAATATCATCTACAAGTATTATTCTATTATCTATTATTATTTCTTTCCCTTCCTTAGTATAACCACCTACTAGCATTTTTATATTATTATTTACTACTATTCTTTTCCCTCATTCAGTGTTGCCATCTACTCCTTTCCTTCTACACCTTCAATATCTACCAGCAGTATCATATTACCTATTATGATTTCTTTCCCTCCCTAGTATTAACATCTACTAGCATTATTCTATTATTATTTAACATGACTGCCAAGCGCCGGTTCGCTATACAAGGCCACTCCTGTAATCCTAACCCCACCTAACCTCACTATCCATGAACTTATCCAACCTCTTCTCGAATGTATCTATGGTATTGGCACCCACAACATGACTGCCAAGCCTGTTCCACATAAGTAGTCTGCAAGAGGCCGGTTCACTATACAAGGCCACTCATGTAATCCTAACCTCACTATCCATGAATTTATCCAACCTCTTCTTGAATGTATCTATGGTATTGGCACCCACAACATGACTGCCAAGCCTGTTCCACTCATCCACCACTCTATTCACATCCCTGCCTCAACCGAAGCCGTATCAAATGAGAGTGGAAGCTCCGGAACCTTTGAGGAATATGGGATAGACAGAATAGGGAGGAAATTCAGAGATAATGAAGTCACGTAAGGAGAATAAGACAAAGAAGAAGAAGAAGGAGAAGAGGAAGAAGGAAGAAAAGGAGGAGAGTGTATTCGTTATTAAAGCGATCCATAGATTAGTAAGTGAATGTTTGAGATATTTCCTGCCATCTTCACTATCTATCTAGTAAGTAGCGGGCTTTTTTTATATATATTTTTCTTTACGCCCTTGAACTGTCTCCTGAGCTGTTAAAAAATAATAGAAAAAAAAACATCCCCATCTATAAGGCTTATGATCCGTGTGTCATCTATCATATCCTTCTACTTCATTTCCCTTCCTGTCATCTTCACTTAATCTATAATACATTCACATCTACGAGACTCATTATCCGTGTGTAAACTATCATTATCTTCTACTTCATTTCCCTTCCTGTCATCTTCGCCATCATCTTCACTCTATCTATAATACATTCACATCTACGAGACTCATTATCCGTGCGTCAAGTATCATATCCTTCTACTTTATTTCCCTTCCTGTCATCTTCACCGCCATCTTCACTGTCCATCTACAACCCCCCACCCCACCCCCCATCTACGAGGCGGATCCGTATGTCACCTGTATCTTCCTAATTTCCCACCTTCATCTTCTCCTTCATCTACAAACCCCTTCTTTAACTCATTTATCTAGTCTTATTCTGATTGGTTAAACCGTTAGATATAAGACGTGGGAGAAAGTTACCTGTCTACCTGAACTGATGGACAAATTTAAAGGGAAAAACGATATACTGAATTTCCTGTGTGTGTGTGTGTGTGTGTGTGTGTGTGTGTGTGTGTGTGTGTGTGTGTGTGTGTGTGTGTGTGTGTGTGTGTGTGTGTGTGTGTGTGTGTGTGTGTGTACCGTTATCCTTCACACGGATGCCGTTACCTCCACCGCTGCTCGCCAAGGTAATCTGTAAGGCCCTCCTCCTCCTCCTCCTCCTCCTCCTCTTCCTCTTCTCCTCTTCCTCTTCCAACAGTACTATGCGAAGCCGCCACTAACGCTGTCATCACCACCTACAATAATCACTACAATAATAAATCCTCTCTCTCTCTCTCTCTCTCTCTCTCTCTCTCATCACAACCTACAATAACCACTACAATAATAAATCCAGTCTCTCTCTCTCTCTCTCTCAAAGCTAAAGTGGCTAAAATTAGACGTGGAAAAAACGATCACACAAAAATAGCTTGGCAAACACACACACACACACACACACACACACACACACACACACACAAGGAACATCCAACACTATATTTAAAACTGAACTGGCTTTTTTTTTCTTATCCAATGTCCTTTAATTGTTTCCATTGGCATAAGAAAAAAAAAGACAGGATAACACCAGACTTAACTAGATCAACACACACACACACACACACACACACGGAGAATATAATATGCACGACTTAATCTAAAACTGAACTGACTTTTGTTTGCTTTCTTTACGATGTCGCTTAACTCTTTCCGTTGGCATAAGAAAAACAAAAGATAGGATAACACCAGACTTAACTAGATGAACACACACACACACGCTTCCGGCCGGGCATGACCGGTCCCCGGGGTAACGAGCGCCTCTCTCTCTCTCTCACACTTTCGAGTCAACTCCTTAATACAGAGTGGGGAAAAAAAGGCGTTTTCTCTTGGACGTAACGGCACTCAAGGCTGACGAGAAGAGAGGAAGAGGAGGAGGAGGAGAATAAGGAAGAGGAAGAATAAGACGAAGAAAAGAATGAGATAACCAGTATTTAAAGAAGGAGGAGGAGGAGGAGGAGGAGAATAAGGAAAAGGAAGAATAAGACGAAGAAAAGAATGAGATAACCAGTATAAAAGGAGGAGGAGGAGGAGAATAAGGAAAAAATTTAAAGAGAAAGAATAAGACTTAGAAAAATAATGAGAAAAGAATATGGAGGGAAAGGAAGAATAAAGCGAAAAAGAATAATAATAATGAGAAGATAAAGAAGAAAAGGAGGAAAAAGAGGAGGAAAAGAAGGAGGAGAATAAGGAAGAGGAAGACATATCAGGAGGAGAATAAGATGAAGAAATAAATGAAAAAAGCAGAATAAGGAGGAGGGAAAGGAAGAAAAAGAAGATGAGGAAGAATAAGGCGATGAAGAAAAGAATGAGAAGATAAAGAAGAAAGGGAAGCAAAAGAGGAGGAGGAGGAGGAGGAGGAAAGAGGAAGAAATATAAGAGGAAGAAAAAGAATGAAAAAAAATATGGAG